>NC_073694.1:114585555-114873006 GCF_029784165.1 Wyeomyia smithii
TATATATATATATATATATATATATATATATATATATATATATATATATATATATATATATATATATATATATATATATATATATATATATATATATATATATATATATATATATATATATATATATATATATATATATATATATATATATATATATATATAATTATATATATATATATATATATATATATATATATATATATATATATATATATATATATATATATATATATATATATATATATATATATATATATATATATATATATATATATATATATATATATATATATATATATATATATATATATATATATATATATATATATATATATATATATATATATATATATATATATATATATATATATATATATATATATATATATATATATATATATATATATATATATATATATATATATATATATATATATATATATATATATATATATATATATATATATATATATATATATATATATATATATATATATATATATATATATATATATATATATATATATATTATATATATATATATATATATATATATATATATATATATATATATATATATATATATATATATATATATATATATATATATATATATATATATATATATATATATATATATATATATATATATATATATATATATATATATATATATATATATATATATATATATATATATATATATATATATATATATATATATATATATATATATATATATATATATATATATATATATATATATATATATATATATATATATATATATATATATATATATATATATATATATATATATATATATATATATATATATATATATATATATATATATATATATATATATATATATATATATATATATATATATATATATATATATATATATATATATATATATATATATATATATATATATATATATATATATATATATATATATTAGGGCGCCAATCATCGTATGGAAAAAAAGTGACCAGAAAATTTAAAAAAAAACCCTATACAAAATGTTCACCTGCTCAAAAAAACACCCTGTGCAAAATTTCAGCTCAATCGGACTTAAAATGGGGTGGCGCAAAGCGATTGAAGTTTGGCTTTTTTTAAAACCGAAAAATCACCCAAGGGGGGGGTACGTGAAATTTCGGTTTTCGAAATTTTTTTTTTATGTCAAATGACTTAAAACCGCATGAAACGTCGAGAATTGGTGTCATCTGAAAAAATTTTTTTTGCGAAAATTTACTCTCTGGGACTTAGTCGTTTTTTAATTGTGGTAGGCGGAGTTCAAAATGTTTAGAATTTATCTTTTGAAATTGATCACTAGTCTCTCGAAATAGCTTGTATAATGATATACACTATAACTAGCATCGAATACATTATGTTTCATTAGGGTGGTTCATTTATTCGACATAGGGTGGTTCATAATGTTGTGTAAAAATGAGTATAAAATGGAAAAATCACTTTTCACTGAATACCAATAGAAAAATTCCTGAAAATATAATATTTGTTATATCATTGTCGTTAGGGTGGCAATGTTGAATTGGAAAAATTATAAGTAAAATGGCAAAATATTACAAAACAAATTTACAAAATGTTAAAACTACTCTGTGCAAAAAAAATATCTCAACCAAAATTAAGATTGTGTCTCGTGGAAAATGTTGAATGCCTTCATGTCATTTGCAAAATCACACACGGGAGGTACATGGAATTTTAATGTTTGAAAAATGTTTTCGATTTCAAGTGTCTTAAGCTTTTAAATGAAACGGTGGAAACTGATGGAATATGCTATATTACTTTGTTTGAAAAATCTACTCTCTAAGACACTTGCACTCGTCTTTCGAATGTTGTAACAGACAATTTATTCGTTTTATTTACCACAATAATGTCCTTTGCCACCACTTGATTTTCTGTCAAGTTTACATCATCAGAACGGGAACGTGCCGGTGTGCGGTGTGACATCTTCGGCAAAGTTGTAGATAATAGTTTTGTTTTTCAAAAAAATATACACTCTAAAAACAAATTACTAATTTAAAATAAATAAAAGAAAGTTATGAATTAATTATCGAAAACAGCCCAATTAAAAAAAACTGATTTTTTTTATAAAAACTACGAAAGTTTTCTTGAACAACGAAACCGGCCATGGAGAAATCAGAAAAAAAGTTATATTTTTTAATTTTTTTCACATGGTACATTTTTTTTTTGGAGGAACGAAGTTATTATTTACAACTTTGCCAGATACACTAAGCCAACCAAATAAACCGTTTTGACTGTGGAAATATTCTTAATTCCTCATAGAGTGCTCTATTGGAAATTAAAAATATGTCTACAGTCGATTGGCATAAGGTCTTTGGCAAAGTTGTAGATAATATTCTGTCCTTCAAAAAAAAATATGCTTTTAAAAAAAAATAATTGAAAATAATTTTTTCAAAAAATGATAACTTATTTTTCTTGATTTCTATATGATCGGACTGGTTTCATTGTTTAGGTAATATTTCGTAGGTTTTATTAAAAAAAATCAAGTTTTTAAAAAATGAGCCCTTTTGAATAATTAATTTTGAATCTTTCTTCTAACTTTTGAACGAATAATTTTTTGAATGTAATTTTTTGGTAAGACCGAATTATTATCTACAACTTTGTCGAAGACGTCACACCAATCAAACGAACCGAAGTGCTTTTTTTATTTTATACTCATTTTTCACAATATTATGAACCACCCTATGTCGAATAAATGAACCACCCTAATGAAACATAATGTATTCGATGCTAGTTATAGTGTATATCATTATACAAGCTATTTCGAGAGACTAGTGATCAATTTCAAAAGATAAATTCTAAACATTTTGAACTCCGCCTTCCACAATTGAAAAAACGACTAAGTCCCAGAGAGTAAATTTTTGCAAATAAAATTTTTTTCAGATGACACCAATTCTCGACGTTTCATGCGTTTTTAAGTCATTTAGTATCAAAATTTTTTTTTCGAAAACTGCAATTTCAATTTGGGTGATTTTTCGGTTTTCAAAAAAGCCAAACTTCAATCGCTTTGCGCCACCCCATTTTAAGTCCGATTGAGCTGAAATTTTGCACAGGGTGTTTTTTCGAGCAGGTGAACATTTTGTATAGGGTTTTTTTTGAAATTTGAGATGACCATTTTATATATATGGCGCAAAGCGATTGAAGTTTGGCTTTTTTGAAAACCGAAAAATCACCCAAATTGAAATTGCATTTTTCGAAAAAAAAATTTTGATGCTAAATGACTTAAAAACGCATGAAACGTCGAGAATTGGTGTCATCTGAAAAAAATTTTATTTGCAAAAATTTACTCTCTGGGACTTAGTCGTTTTTTCAATTGTGGAAGGCGGAGTTCAAAATGTTTAGAATTTATCTTTTGAAATTGATCACTAGTCTCTCGAAATAGCTTGTATAATGATATACACTATAACTAGCATCGAATACATTATGTTTCATTAGGGTGGTTCATTTATTCGACATAGGGTGGTTCATAATATTGTGAAAAATGAGTATAAAATAAAAAAAGCACTTCGGTTCGTTTGATTGGTGTGACGTCTTCGACAAAGTTGTAGATAATAATTCGGTCTTACCAAAAAAAATTACATTCAAAAAATTATTCGTTCAAAAGTTAGAAGAAAGATTCAAAATTAATTATTCAAAAGGGCTCATTTTTTAAAAACTTGATTTTTTTAAATAAAACCTACGAAATATTACCTAAACAATGAAACCAGTCCGATCATATAGAAATCAAGAAAAATAAGTTATCATTTTTTGAAAAAAATATTTTCAATTATTTTTTTTTAAAAGCATATTTTTTTTTGAAGGACAGAATATTATCTACAACTTTGCCAAAGACCTTATGCCAATCGACTGTAGACATATTTTTAATTTCCAATAGAGCACTCTATGAGGAATTAAGAATATTTCCACAGTCAAAACGGTTTATTTGGTTGGCTTAGTGTATCTGGCAAAGTTGTAAATAATAACTTCGTTCCTCCAAAAAAAATGTACCATGTGAAAAAAATTAAAAAATATAACTTTTTTTCTGATTTCTCCATGGCCGGTTTCGTTGTTCAAGAAAACTTTCGTAGTTTTTATAAAAAAAATCAGTTTTTTTTAATTGGGCTGTTTTCGATAATTAATTCATAACTCTCTTTTATTTATTTTAAATTAGTAATTTGTTTTTAGAGTGTATATTTTTTTGAAAAACAAAACTATTATCTACAACCTTGCCGAAGATGTCACACCACACACCGGCACGTTCCCGTTCTGATGATGTAAACTTGACAGAAAATCAAGTGGTTGCAAAGGACATTATTGTGGTAAATAAAACGAATAAATTGTCTGTTACAACATTCGAAAGACGAGTGCAAGTGTCTTAGAGAGTAGATTTTTCAAACAAAGTAATATAGCATATTCCATCAGTTTCCACCGTTTCATTTAAAAGCTTAAGACACTTGGAATCGAAAACATTTTTCAAACATTAAAATTCCATGTACCTCCCGTGTGTGATTTTGCAAATGACATGAAGGCATTCAACATTTTCCACGAGACACAATCTTAATTTTGGTTGAGATATTTTTTTTTGCACAGAGTAGTTTGATACATTTTGTAAATTTGTTTTGTAATATTTTGCCATTTTACTTATAATTTTTCCAATTCAACATTGCCACCCTAACGACAATGATATAACAAATATTATATTTTCAGGAATTTTTCTATTGGTATCCAGTGAAAAGTGATTTTTCCATTTTATACTCATTTTTACACAATATTATGAACCACCCTATGTCGAATAAATGAACCACCCTAATGAAACATAATGTATTCGATGCTAGTTATAGTGTATATCATTATACAAGCTATTTCGAGAGACTAGTGATCAATTTCAAAAGATAAATTCTAAACATTTTGAACTCCGCCTACCACAATTAAAAAACGACTAAGTCCCAGAGAGTAAATTTTCGCAAAAAAAAAATTTTTCAGATGACACCAATTCTCGACGTTTCATGCGGTTTTAAGTCATTTGACATAAAAAAAAAATTTCGAAAACCGAAATTTCACGTACCCCCCCCTTGGGTGATTTTTCGGTTTTAAAAAAAGCCAAACTTCAATCGCTTTGCGCCACCCCATTTTAAGTCCGATTGAGCTGAAATTTTGCACAGGGTGTTTTTTTGAGCAGGTGAACATTTTGTATAGGGTTTTTTTTGAAATTTTCTGGTCACATTTTTTCCATACGATGATTGGCGCCCTAATATATATATATATATATATATATATATATATATATATATATATATATATATATATATATATATATATATATATATATATATATATATATATATATATATATAAAGCCAAACTTCAATCGCTTTGCGCCACCCCATTTTAAGTCCGATTTTGCACAGGGTGTTTTATTTATATATATAAATATATATATATATATATATATATATATATATATATATATATATATATATATATATATATATATATATATAAATATATATATATATATATATATATATATATATATATATATATATATATATATATATATATATATATATATATATATATTTATATATATATAATGAATAAGATTTGAAAAAGTGAGCTTTTTTAGATATTTATTTTTAATCTTTCAAAATCACAGGGTGTTTTTTCGAGCAGGTGAACATTTTGTATAGGGTTTTTTTTGAAATTTGAGATGACCATTTTATATATATATATATATATATATATATATATATATATATATATATATATATATATATATATATATATATATATATATATATATATATATATATATATATATATATATATATATATATATATATATATATATATATATATATATATATATATATATATATATATATATATATATATATATATATATATATATAATATACAATGTAGTTTTGATAATTACTTACCATTTCTTTGATAATATTTCGAATCATGCGTCCAGCGAAATCCAGTGCATAGACCAAAATCAGTAAGTTTTATGTGACCTTTTCTATCAATTAACACATTGTCAGGTTTTATGTCCCTATAAGATATTTTTATAAATTATTTATGATTTTGAATTATGCAGTGGTGGGAAAAATAAAGTGAAAGCATTCTTTGTTAAGTAAAATGAACTTAAACCTTTCATACATAAGTCATATTCACACGCAATCTCTGTTCGAGATCTCTTGCATCATGAACAATTAATGAACAATTAATGTAAAAAATTAATGGTATTTTAACCGTGAGCGTCATTCCGCGTCGACAACTCGACAAAAACGGACGTGCAAAGAGGTCGTTCCATTATAACTCGGTCTGTGTACGGATAGCCGAACAAAACATAAGATAATCCGCGTTCAAGGCTACCTGGTTAGTGTGTTGTGTCGCTGCGTGAAGTGATTCAGCACCCGGCTCGCTACTGTGTGGCCAGGAAAAGATAATCCGCGTTCAAGGCCAAATGAATAGTGTGCTGTGTCGCTACGTGAAGTGAATCCGTACCCGGTTCACTGCTGTGTGGCTGTATTGGCGCTGCTGTTTGGCTGTAACGACTGCAGCATCGAACGATCGGAAACCAACCCTGCTGGAAAGAAGAAGTAAAGAGGTACGTGTTGTCAGCGCTAGATTCAGCGCGATGGATGTAGATCCTTCGCCTCCCGCGCCACCATCCCCGAACCCCCTCCCCTCCCCGACCCTGTCTCTCCTCGGTGTCGTGACCAATTCGAGTCTGACCGTCGAGTGTATTTTGCAATGTTTAAGTTTAAGAATAACGCATGTGTTTATGGCCTTTCAGAAGAAAGGTATACCTGCCCGAGTAAAGTTGAGCAACAAAACGATAACATGATGTGATGCCTTGTTATCAAGTAAGCCAAATCTTATAACATGATATTCTATATTTGGATAACAGAGAAAAACAAAGTGAATCCAAAAATGCCATGATTTGTTATTCAGATGCCCTGAGAGCTAATATCTTATTTTATTCGGGTGGCGGGCCAGTGGCGGCTATGAACGGTATTCGTAGCTTAATACCAAGTTTAAAAGCTTGGCAAAAGCAGAGAAACGCGGATATTGGCGTCGATTTGTAAACGAAACGTCGAGGGAGACATTGATGAGCACTCTTTGGAACACAGCCCGAAGAATGCGAAATCGTGTAACGATCAACGAAAGTCGGAGGATATTTGATTTTCAAGTCGGTGGATATTTGATTTTGCCAGAAAAGTATGTCCGGACTCTGTTCTTGCGCAAAACTTTGTCCGCGATACGTCTCCGGGCCACGACACGATAGAGTCACCTTTTTCGATGGCAGAATTTTCAGTCGCCCTACTGTCCTGTAACAAAAACGCGCCTGGATTAGATAGAATCAAATTCAACTAGTTGAAGAATCTACCCGCCAATACCAAGAGGCGCTTGTTGAACTTGTTCAATAAGTTCCTGGCATAAAATATTGTACCGCGGAATTGGAGGCAATGCGAAGGTGATCGCCATCCAAAAACCGGGAAAACCAGCTTCTGATTACAACTCTTATAGGCCGGTTTGCGATCCTATATCAGGAAATGGATGGAAAAACTGATACTCCGTCGCTCAAGTGGTCTACTATCCGATACTCAGTTTGGTTTCCGCCGTGCCAAAGAGACGAATGATTGTCTTGCGTTGCATTCAACAAATATTCTGCTGGCGTATGCTCACAAAGGACAAATGGCGTCTGCGTTCTTGGACATTAAGGGGGTTTTTGATTCCGTTTCTATTGACATTTCTTCAGACAAACTTCACCGACAAGGATTTTCTCTAATTTCAAACAATTTTTTGCTTAATGTGTTGTCCGAAAAGCACATGCATTTTACGCGTGGCGATTTGGCAACTTTTCGTATAAGCTACATAGGTCTTCTTCAAGGCTAATGTTTAAGCCCCCTAACTTATATTTTTTATGTAAATGACATCGTCGATTGTTTGGCAAATTCATGCACGATAAGACAACTTGCCGACGACAGCGTAGTCTCTGTTACAGGAACCAAAGCTGCCGATTTGCAAGGACCATTGCAAGATACCTTGGACAATTTGTCTGCTTGGGCTCTACAGCTAGGTATCGAATTCTCTCCGGCGAAGACTGAAATAGTAGTTTTCGCTAGGGAGCATGAACCTGCTCAGCTCCAGCCACAAATAATGGGTAAAACGATTTCTCAGGTTTTGGTACACAAGTATCTTAGTGTCTGGTTCGACTCGAAAGGTACCTGGGGTTGTCACATTAGGTGTCTGATGAAAAAATGCCAACAAAGAGCAAAGTTTCATGACATTGTATTCAATCACATGTCCCAAAATATTAATCCTTCCTCGTATATTCCGAATCGTATCAGCTTATCTAATATTTCTGATTCCACTCTGTCTTTCGACACTTCCATGATAGAAGAAACTCGTGGAATCCCGGATCATTTACGCGTGCAGCAGATCCCCAAAATGTTTTCCAATAAATATCGAAACATCAGCTGCGGCAATATCATTCCGCGTCGAACACTCGACAGAAACGGACGTGCAAAGTGGTCGTTCTATTACAATCCGGTCCGTGTGTACGAATAGCCAAACAAAAGAGTGTATTATTCAAGGCCATCAGTTGACAGTCGAGTCCGTGTCGCTGTGCTGAGTGATCTCACACCCGGCTCACTGCTAGTGGCTGTATTGGTGCTGCTGTACTGGTGCTGCTGGCTGCTTTTGGTGCAGCTTCGAACGATCGGACAACCACTGCTGGAAGGAAGAAGTAAAGAGGTACGTGTTCTTGTCGGCGCTAGTTCGCTAGTGCGCTACATTTAGCGCGATGGATATAGATCCCTCGCCTCCCGTGCCACCATCCCCGAACCCCCCTGACCCTGACCCTTCTGTTACCCCCTCCCCTGTTCATTCTCCAGTCCCCCCTCGCCCCAGGCTTTACCCGGACGGATCTCAACAGGGCAGCTATACTGTTTATTTTCGTCCAAAGGCAGGAGTGAATTCAAAGCGATTAAACATACTGCAAATTTCAAAAGACCTGACGAAGGGGTACAAGGCCGTGACCGAAATTTCCAAGGTCCGACCTAACAAGCTCCGTGTCGTGGTCAGTGATCTGGCACAGGCCAATGCTATCGCTTGCTCTGCTCTTCACACGCGAGTATCGCGTTTACATACCCGCACGAGACGTGGAGATCGACGGTGTCATAACCGATTCGAGTCTGTCTGTCGAGTGTATCCTTAAAAGCGCAACCGGTTGCTTCAAAAATACCGAAACACAGGCGAAGATTTTGGATTGTAAGCAATTGCGGTCCGTGTCTCTCGTCGGCGGTAAAAAAGTTTACACTCCGTCAGACTCATTTCGCGTTACGTTTGCCGGATCTGCACTCCCTAGCCACGTCTCGATCGACCGAGTTCGTCTGCCTGTGCGATTGTATGTACCCCGTGTTATGAATTGCACCAATTGCAAGCAGTTAGGCCACACAGCCGCCTACTGCTGCAATAAGGCACGATGTAGCAAGTGTGGGGAGACTCATGCGGAAAATTCTTGCAGTGTTAATGCTGAAAAATGTATTCACTGTGGGGAAAACCAGCATGAGCTCTCCACATGCCCGGTGTACATGCAGCGCAGAGATAAAATCAAGCGGTCACTTAAGGAGCGTTCAAAGCGTTCTTACGCTGAGATGCTGAAGAAGCCCGTGACCACTTCTACCATAACATCGAACCCCTTTGATCTGTTGCCCTCCGATGAAACCGATTCTGACGATTCATCAGCGGGAACATCTTATGCCAATCCTGGGGAGTCTAGGAAGAGGAAAAATGTTTCTTCTCCTAAACTTCCCCGTAAAGGTCCTAAGATTTCCCAAAGTGTAATGAAAAGTACGAACAAACCAAACAGTGCTGCGGAAAAACCGAAGCAAACTCCTCCTGGGCTTGCAAATTTAAAGTCCCAGAAGGAGTTCCCAGCACTGCCAGGAACATCTAAAACCCCAGTTGTTCCTTTTGCACATCCAGTTGATGAAACAAACTCTGGATTAGTGAAATTTTCTGACATTGTGGACTGGATTTTTGAAAATTTCAATATACCCGATCCAATTAAAATTTTTCTTACAGCATTCCTCCCAACAGTTAGATCATTTTTGAAGCAGTTGACTGCCCAATGGCCCCTCCTTGCAGCGATTGTATCCTTCGATGCCTAATTCAACTGCGTATATGAAGGATTCTATCTCTGTCTTACAGTGGAATTGTAGAAGTATTTTACCAAAAATTGATTCGTTTAAAGTTTTGATAAATAAAAACAAATGCGATGCATTTTCCCTTTGTGAAACTTGGCTTACTTCAAATATTGATCTCAACTTCCATGATTTTAATATTATTCGCCTTGATCGAGACACCCATATGGAGGAGTACTTTTAGGGATTAAAAAGTGCTATTCTTTCTATCGTATTAACCTCCCCTCGATTCCAGGCATCGAAGTTGTCGCATGTCAAATGACAATACAAGGTAAAGAGCTTTGTATTGCCTCAATATATATTCCTCCCAGAGCACAGGTTGGGCAACGGCTACTCTTTGATTTAATAGAACTTCTTCCCTCGCCACGTTTGATTTTGGGAGACTTCAACTCTCATGGCGTGGCTTGGGGTTCCCCATACAATGATAACCGCTCCTCTTTAATCTATAACCTTTGCGATGACTTCGACATGACTATTTTAAACAACGGTGAAATGACACGTATCCCGAAACCTCCAGCGCGCCCAAGCGCTTTGGATCTATCCTTATGTTCGACGTCGCTACGGTTGGATTGCACATGGAAGGTAATCCTTGATCCTCACGGTAGCGACCATTTGCCTATTCTTATTTCAATTAATAACGGGTCGACTCGCATGCGACCAATTGACATTCCGTATGACCTCACACGGAATGTCGATTGGAAGTTATACGAGGAAATGATTTCAAAAGCGGTCGAGTCGATTCAACATCATCCACCACTTGAAGAATACAACCTCCTCGCGGGCTTGATTCTCGACGCCGCGTTGCAAGCCCAAACGAAGAAATATCCCGGCGTAACGATCAAAGAACGGCCTCCCACTCCGTGGTGGGACCAAGAGTGCTCCGATGTCTACACGCAAAGATCCGACGCGTTTAAGGCCTACCAGAAGGGAGGTATACCTGGCGACTATTTACGGTATTTGGAGCTTAATACCAAGCTTAAAAGTTTGGCTAAAGCAAAGAAACGCGGATATTGGCGTCGGTTCGTGAACGAGACGTCGAGGGAGACATCGATGAGCACTCTTTGGAACACAGCCCGAAGAATGCGGAATCGCGTAACGGTCAACGAAAGCGAGGAGTCTTCAAGTCGGTGGATATTTGATTTTGCCAGGAAAGTATGTCCGGACTCTGTTCCTGAGCAAAACATTGTTCGCGATGCGTCTCCGGGCCACGACGCGATAGAATCACCTTTTACGATGGCAGAATTTTCAGTTGCCCTCCTGTCCTGTAACAATAACGCGCCTGGGTTAGATAGAATCAAATTCAACTTGTTGAAGAATCTACCCGGCAATGCCAAGAGGCGCTTGTTGAACTTGTTCAATAAGTTCCTGGAGCAAAACATTGTACCGCAGGATTGGAGGCAAGTGAAGGTGATCGCCATCCAAAAACCAGGGAAACCAGCTTCTGATCACAACTCTTATAGGCCGATTGCAATGCTATCCTGTATCCGGAAATTGATGGAAAAAATGATACTCCGTCGTTTAGACCATTGGGTCGAATCAAATGGTCTACTATCAGATACTCAATTTGGCTTCCGCCGTGCCAAAGGGACGAATGATTGTCTTGCGTTGCTTTCAACAGATATTCAGCTGGCGTATGCTCGCAAAGAACAAATGGCGTCTGCGTTCTTGGACATTAAGGGGGCTTTTGATTCCGTTTCTATTGACATTCTTTCGGGTAAACTTCACCGACAAGGATTTTCTCCAATTTTGAACAATTTTTTGCACAATTTGTTGTCCGAAAAGCACATGCATTTTACGCACGGCGATTTGGCAACTTTTCGCATTAGCTACATGGGTCTTCCCCAGGGCTCATGTTTAAGCCCCCTTCTTTACAACTTTTATGTAAATGACATCGACGAATGTCTGGCAAATTCATGCACGATAAGACAACTTGCAGACGACAGTGTAATCTCTGTTACAGGAGCCAAAGCTGCCGATTTGCAAGGACCATTGCAAGATACCTTGGACAATTTGTCTGCTTGGGCTTTACAGCTAGGTATCGAATTCTCTCCGGAGAAGACTGAGATAGTAGTTTTTTCTAGGAAGCATGAACCTGCTCAGCTTCAAACACAATTAATGGGTAAAACGATTTCTCAGGTTTTGGTACACAAATATCTTGGTGTCTGGTTCGACTCTAAAAGCACCTGGGGTTGTCACGTGAGGTATCTGATGAAAAAATGTCAACAAAGAGTGAATTTTCTTCGTACAATAACCGGACAATGGTGGGGAGCCCACCCAGGAGACCTTATAAGACTTTACCAAACAACGATACTGTCTGTTATTGAGTACGGGTGTTTCTGCTTCCGCTCCGCAGCAAACACACATTTGTTTAAACTGGAGCGAATACAATATCGTTGTTTGCGTATCGCCTCGGGTTGCATGCAGTCGACCCATACGATGAGTTTGGAGATCTTAGCTGGAGTACTACCATTGAAAAACCGCTTCTGGAGCCTGTCTTCTCGTATTCTAATCAAATGTGAGGTCTTGAACCGTCCCGTGATTGAAAATTTTGAAAGGTTAATCGAACTTAATTCTCAAACCCGTTTTATGACATTGTATTTCAATCACATGTCCCAAAATATTAACCCTTCTTCGAATATTCCAAATCGTGTCGACTTATCAAATACTTCTGATTCTACTGTGTTTTTCGATACATCCATGATAGAAGAAACTCGTGGAATCCCGGATCATTTACGCGTGCAGCAGATCCCTAAAATTTTTTCCAATAAATATCGAAACATCAACTGCGACAATATGTACTACACTGACGGATCACTTCTTGATGGGTCCACTGGCTTCGGTATCTTCAATAACAATTTAACCGTCTCCCATAAGCTCGATAATCCTGCTTCTGTTTACGTCGCAGAATTAGCTGCAATTCAGTACACCCTAGGGATTATCGAAAAAATGCCCACGGACCATTATTTCATCTTTACGGACAGTCTCAGTTCCATTGAGGCTCTCCGATCGATGAAAGATGTTAAGCACTCTCCGTATTTCCTGGGGAAAATACGGGAACATCTGAGTGCTTTATCCGAAAAATCTACTCAGATTACCTTAGCGTGGGTCTCTTCTCACTGCTCGATACCGGGCAATGAGAAAGCGGACTCTTTGGCTAAGGTGGGCGCAACAAACGGTGATATTTATGTAAGACCAATTGCCTTTGATGAATTTTTCGCATTTGTACATCAGAATACGATCATCAGTTGGCAAAATTCTTGGACCAAGGGGGAACTGGGAAGGTGGTTACATTCCATAATCCCCAAGGTATCGACGAACCCGTGGTTCAAGGGGTTGGATGTAGGTCGGGATTTCATTTGCGTGATGTCCCGGCTTATGTCCAATCACTATAGATTTGACGCGCATCTCCGTCGTGTTGGGCTCGGGGAGAGTGGTATCTGTGCCTGTGGTGAAGGTTATCACGACATAGAGCACGTTGTTTGGTCATGCCCTGTACACCGTGACGCCAGGTCTAGATTAATAGCTTCCCTGCAGGCCGAAGGTAGGCAGCCGGCTGTTCCTGTTCGTGATGTCTTGGCGAGCCGTGACCTATCCTACATGTCCCTTATATACGTTTTCCTGAAATCCATCCACGCCCCAGTTTAGTCCTATCCCCTTCCGCCTACATCCAACCAAACGACAAGAACACGTTAAGACCCCGGATCCGGAAACAGCAATCAGACCCGCACGATACTCTCAAGGCCCGATGGAAACAACCCAATATGCCAGTCCGTAATATCTTGGCCCAGCAGCGGAACAAATTTAATATGCTGCTTACCTATGGCAATGAAAACCATCAAACAGCAAACCTGTGCTTTTAATGCAAAATATTCTAGCTTTAAGTTAGATTTAGCTCGTAGTCGGCAGCGAGGATAAAAAATTTGCTTTTAGTTATTAAGATACTTTAGAAAGTAAGCTACGAGATATAATTGGCGCCGTTAAACATTGAATTGTATTTGTGCCGTGTCAAATAAACTATAGATGAAGAAAAAAAAAACTGCGGCAATATGTTTTACACTGACGAATCACTTCTCGATGGGTCCACTGGCTTCGGTATCTTCAATAACAATTTAACCGTCTCCCATAAGCTCGATAGTCCTGCTTCTGGTTACGTCGCAGAATTTGCTGCAGTCAGTACACCCTAGATATTATCGAAAAAATACTCACGGACCATTACTTCATCTTTACGGACAGGTTTAATTCTATTGAGGCTCTTCGATCGATGAAAGATGTTTAGCACTCTACGTATTTCTTAGGTGAAATGCGGGAACATTTGAGTGCTTTATCCGAAAAATCTACTCAGATTACCTTAGTGTGGGTCCGTGTGGGGTTGCATACAAAAGGAACACAAATTTCTGCACATCTCAAGAACTCACCAAGTAAATGGAACTAAATTTGGCAGGTGAATGTTTTCAGGGGTGAAATATATGATCATAAGAGTTTGGCCTCTTCTGGAAAGGAGGGATTTCATACAAATGAAACACGAATTTCTGCAAATCTTGAGAAATAATTAAGTAAATGGAGCCAAATTTGACATGTTGAGGTTTTAGAGAGCAAGAAAATTTTTCATGGTGGTTCGGCACCCCTCCCTCTTCTAGAAAAGAGGGCTCATACAAATGAAACTCGAATTTATTCACAACTCAAGAACTAATCAAGTAAATGGAACCAAATTTGGCAATATTTTCATGGTGGTTTGACACCTCTCCCACTTCTGGATGGGAGGGATCTTATACAAATCTAACACAAATTTCTATGTTGGTTTGACACTCCTCCGTACTCTGGAACTCCAGACGCCATTTTTAAATTCAAGATGGAAATTTTCGGTTCAAATATGGAAATTTCTTGAACTAGAATGACTCCCAGAGGCCAGGAAAAGTCTCCAAATGCCATTTTGAAATCCAGAATGACCACTTCCGGTTTCTGAAAAACAGCGGAAAGTGCCTATATTCCACCCAATATGGGTATTTTCGGAACCGTTCCGGAATAATGATGCACTGAAGACAAAAATCGACCTCAGACAACATTTCGAATTGTATGAAGTGATGGCTACTTCCGGTTTCTGTAAAACAGCCAAGACGGCCGATTCCCATCCAATATGAGTATCTCCGAAACCACAATGATACACAGAAACTAAAAATCGATCACAGACACCATTTTGAATTCTAATTTGGTGACTTTCGGAATCTGGAAAATGACCAAATACCAGTCAATATAAATGTTTCCGGAACCAGAATGGTGCCCAGAGGTCAGAAATTGATTTCACATGCCATTTTAAAGTCCAAGAAAACGACCTTCGGTTTCTGGAAAACAGCCTAAAGTGACCAAACACCACTCAATATGAGTATCTCCGAAAACAGAATGATGCAAGAAGTTAAAATTGACCTCAGACGTCTTTATGAATTATATATATATATATATATATATATATATATATATATATATATATATATATATATATATATATATATATATATATATATATATATATATATATATATATATATATATATATATATATATTATATATATTATATATATATTATATATATATATATATATATATATATATATATATATATATATATATATATATATATATATATATATATATTATATATATTATATATATATATATATATATATATATATATATATATATATATATATATATATATATATATATATATATATATATATATATATATATATATATATATATATATATATATATATATATATATATAATTAATGAGATGAATGACATTCGTTCTAAAAAAATATATTTTCTCTTTCTCGTTACACTGCACTACTAAGACTAAATTTTTATATCTATCGCTAAACCTTTTTGTTAATCGATTCTGGCGGGTCAGCATTTGATGTCGTCGTCGTCCACGTTGGTGTGTCTCCTGGCTGGCGTTGATTCTTCGTGCTGTTGCTATGTTGCTTTTGGCTGCGTCGGCAGTTGTGTTGTGCGCAGCGTTGCCAGGTATCCAGATTTAGCTGGATTATCCAGATTTTTGAACATGTATCCAGGTAGACAGCTTTGATGTCCAATTATCCAGATTTTTCGTGGATGATCCAGATTTTATCCAGATTTTATTTTCTCTGTTCCGCAAAAAGGTCATCACTTCAATTTTGGCGCGAAATTTTGCAATTTTGTCACCACAAATTTTGCGTACCCCAAGACTTTTATTCGAAAAATTAACCTTTCACCCCACGAAATGACTGCCAGATTTTTTCCAGATTTTTATTTTGCCTTTTCCAGATTTTTGAAAAAATGACCTGGCAACGCTGGTTGTGCGTCGATCGCGGTAGACGATCGATGTGGCTTATTGGGTGCAAGGGTGGTTCTTCCGTTCGTACTGGTTACCAGGGTAGCTCTCTCGTAACGGATCTATGTGGCTTATTGGGTGCAAGGGTGGTTCTTCCGTTCGTACTGGTTACCAGGGTAGCTCTCTCGTAACGTCTCCCCCGTTAAGTGTCAAGCGTCCTCGATTGACTTCCGGTTCTGGGGTACCGTCTATTTTAGATGTGGAATGCTTCAAGTCTCCTAAGGAGGTTTCTATGTCTTCAGGGTTTTATGTCTTCAGGGTTTTGCAGATTTGCCTCCTTGTTTTTTGTAAGAGTTTGGGGATTGCTATACCTTGGATGGTATTTTTACGCCTGTGGAAATAAAGCAGAATTAAGAGTATCGCCACAAATGTGGCAAGTGTTATCGTTCCTATTGCATTTTGGTGGGATAGTCGGATTTTGACCTTTGTTAGCTCCTCGATATTTTCGAGATTCGAGTGGTGTATCTCTTCGATGCAACGCATAAGTTTTTCTGTTCGTAAATTGTGTCTCGGTTCCTTGCAACATACTGCACGTTCGTATCGATTCTGCTTCCGTTTGTGTAGATGGCTTCCAGTTGTAGTAGTTCGTATTCTTTTGTGTCGACAATCGGTATCTTTACAATTATAAAAATTAGGTTGTCTTTAACTATTACAATACAATTTACAAATTCTGATAATTCATTTTCAAAATTAATGTGGATATGCTGATCTTCTAGTTTTCTATGGATGTTCTGCTTTCAGTAAGGATATTTAAGTTTAGCAGATTTGATTTCGCAAATGTTACTTGTTCTCCTAAATCTTCTAAGATTTCAATCAGAATGTCAAGATTAAGTATTAGATTCATGATCTCGATTTCATCGTTTAAATGGTTAATACTATTAAAGGCTTGTACTTTTATCTTTCTTACTGTGTCTGATATTTTGTTAACCATGTTTTGGATGCCTAGATTGATTTTAACTTGCTCATTTTGATTTTGAATGAGATGATTTTCGGTTTTTTCTATCGTCTCTAAGTTGCTGTTGATAAGGTCTAAATCGTCTTGGTCGGGGTTTCCTGCCACTAATTTGACTAATTTTCCGAGGCCGTTAATCAATCCTCTTCTCTGTCGTTTTGGTGATAGGTTTTTGAGTATGTTATGGGCTCTTTTGAGTTTGAAGTCGAGGGTGTCCATCAAATGGTCTGTTGCGTTAAGGTTGCTGGCTAGTCTTTCTATGTGTTCTAGGTTCTTCCTTATTTCGTCCAGGTCTACTTCGTGCATCATTCTATTGTAGCCTATTCTAATTCTAGCGGATCCAAGTTGGAATGCGATCAGTCCGTTCGAGCTAGAAATGTCTCTGTACATTGTTGCTGCTGCCATAGATAAACATCTGCAATTAAACAAAATCAAGATTTGATTCTATGTTTGTGTATTTTTACTCCATTATGGTCCACGAAGGTGAGATCTTGGTTTTCCTTAATCGTTACAATTTTATAAGGTTCTTTGTCTTTTGTAAGTCTCTGTGCTATTCTAACGTTAACTTTTTGATCTGGCTCAAGCTCTTTTGGTATTGTTTTCATTTCGTTAGAGTCTTGAACTTTTGATTTTTTTCTTTCCATCAAGACTTTGGTGGCTGAATGCAGTTTAGAATAGTTTTTTTTTATTCTCGCTTATTTTCCGTCGGTCTATTTCCGCCACTGTTGTGGCCAATCACCGACGCCCAGGGAAACGACTCCACACCCAGAACCCTAACTTACGACCCGTTTATTAACGGACCGGCGCCAACGGCTTTACTTTCTCATGCGATGGAAGGCGTGATCCCAGAGATTTTTCGCCTCAGAAAATCTCCCGGTGTCGGCTAGGATTGAATCTAGACCAGTTGGGTTGGTTGTGAGTGGATCACGCCACCTCACAACCATCGACACCTATGTCGGCGGTGGGATTCGAACCCAGGCGTCGAGCGTGGTTGGCGGAGACGTTAGTTTAGAATAGTTCTCGAAAATTTCTCCTGTGTTGGTGGTACAACCTCTGTTAAAAACGACATCTCTTGGTTTAGCGTTTATTGCTGAGTGTACTGTGTTGTTATATATGTCAACAAGTATGTTCATTATTTCTGTGAATGTTAGGTTATTGTATTTTGATTGGCAATATCTATAAAGTTCTATGAGCGTGGAGTGGAACCATTCCACTGTTCCGTTCGAATTACTATTACTGGCGTAATGTATGTCAATATTTAAATTTTGGAGGTATCCTATGAAGTCGATTGATCAGAATGCTGGTTCTTGGTCACAAATTATTGTCGTGGGTCGTCCAAACTATCTTATGTGTTCCGTGATTGCTTGTTTGATGTCAACGATAGTCCTTGTATTTAATGGTATTAAATTTGCAAATTTAGAAAAAGAGTCGACAATCGTCAACATTTTCTGGTTTTTCATAAAAAATATGTCTATGTGTACTTTATCAAATGTGCCTGATGGTTCGTTTGATTTTTGAATAAGCTTCGGTGGATTTCTGTCGTATTTGCAGCGTCTGCAAATAGGACAGCCATTAATGTAGATTTTTATTTTTTATCAAGGCCTGGAAAAAAAATTGTAGCGTAATTTGAGCTTTGTTCTCTCCCATGCCTCGGTGTCCTACTTCATGGGTTGTCCTTATGATCTTATCTTGTTGGGACTCCGATCCTACGCCCTGTAGGATCTTTTCTGAAATTAGAATCTTGTAGGGATTATTTGTGTAGAAATGTTTCTTGTACATTTCCTGAAGTAGTTGAGCCAGACTGATGGGAACCTTGAGACAATTTACTTGTTTCGGGCTCAGGTATTTTTTGAATATCTCTACCATATCTTCCTCAGTATACTGACGTTTCATTATCGTATACCGGAGGTATTTTGGAAAAATTTGTTCGTATTCAGTACTGCTGAAATTTGTTATTTTGAATACTATTTGATTTCTGAATGTGTTTATAGGTTTTTCGGTATACTGGATATAGTGGTCGTCGCTGGTATCTGCGGAGTGAACAGTTTCAAGATCGGTTTCGGATTCTGAGTCTGGTGCTTGAGCTAGTACGGAACTAGTATCGTTCTCTTGTTCATTAATCTTGATGTTTCGTCAGGTTTGATTCTCGAAAGTGCGTCTGCTATTACATTTTGCTTGCCTGGTTTATACACTAGCTCATAATCAAATTTTTCGAGTGCTAAATTACCTCTAATGATACGGTGGTTCGCGTTGGTCATGGAAAATGTGAGGGGTTGATGATCCGTGAATAATACAAATTTTCGACCGTACAGATAGGGTCTGAAGTGTGTGACAGCCCAAACGATAGCTAAGAACTCCTTTTCCGTGGTTGAGTATCTTTCCTCAGTCACGTTTAGGGTTCTCAATGCATATGCGATCGGTCTATCTCTGCCAATAGGCCCCTGCGATAGGACCGCGCCTATTGCGTAGTCGCTAGCGTCTGTTGTGAGAGTAAACTCTTTGCTAAAATCTGGGTATATGAGTATGGGGTCTAAAGTTAAAATTTTCTTACATTTTTCAAAACATTCTACCATTTCAGGTGTAATTATAAAGTCGGCTTCTTTTCTGAGAAGCGACGTGAGTGGCTTTATTTTTTTTTTGCGAAATCTTTTATGAATCGCCTGTAATAACCAAGCGGTCCCAACAATTGTCGAACTTCTTTCTCGCATTTAGGTATAGGCCATTTTCTTATCACCTCGATTTTGTCTGTGTTGGGGCGTACGCCTTCTTCAGAGACCGTGTGACCCAAAAATTGTGTTTCTTTGCGGAAAAATTCACACTTAGCTAATTGTATTTTAAGCCTAGCTTCTCTTAATTTCCCTAGGACCAATTTCAAATTTGGTACATGTTCTTCCAGAGAGCCCGAGAATACAATTATGTCGTCCATATAGACGAAGCAGCATACTTCTGTTAACTCTCTCAGAATACAATCCATGACCCTTTGGAATGTGGCTGGTGCATTTTTCAGTCCGAATGGCATGCGTGTAAATTCGTATTTGCCGCCGTTAACTGAAAAAGCCGTTTTCTCCATATCTTCACCCACTAATTGAATTTGGTGGAACCCAGACACTAGGTCTATGGTGGAGAAATATTTTGCCCTTCCTAACTTATCCAGAATGTCTGTGATTTCTGGGATTGGGTATTTATCGTTTATTGTTTTTTCGTTTAGTTTTCTATAATCGATCACTAAACGGAAATTTTTTCGTCCTGATGCATCGGATTTTTTTGGGACTACCCATACAGGAGAAGTGTATGGTGAGATTGACTCCTTTATGATCCCATCTTTAAGCATCTTTTTGATTTGTTCTTGGACTTCTTTCTTGTACACGTACGGATATTCATAAAATGTTGAGTGTACGGGAATGTTATCTGTGGTTCGAATATTATGTTTAATTTTGTGGGTGAACGAGAGTTTATTTGTTTCCACATATATTTATATATTTCTTTGTTTTGTTCGATGACTGATCTAAGTGCTTTTTTTTCTTCGTCGTTCATGTGGTTGTTTCTAATTGTGTAGTAAGAGGGGTCAACGTTTTTTGGTAGTTCTATCAAGTCGAATGGGTCGTCGTCCTGCTCGGTTGTTTGTATTGCATGCTTATGTAGCTCGTAATTGTCATTTTGAATATTAATTTCGTTGCTATTTCTTCGATTGGTGTTTTCTTATTGTTTTGTATTGCTATGAAGACTACTTTGTTTGAACTTTTATATAGACCGGGTAAAACGGAAAAATTTTCATAAGTCTTTTCTTCTGCTATTATAAAGTCTCCGTCCTGCTCTGTTCTGACTTTGATCATTTGAAATTCATGTGCCGAAATATTTAATTTGTGTCCCTCTGAATACTTTTTTTCTAGTTGTAAAGTTTTTCTGCCTATTTTTAGTGTATTCTTTCTGATATCTAGTTGTGCGTTCAGGTCTCTCAAAGTTTCGTATCCGATCAGTCCATCAAAGAACTCATGAAAATTGAAAACGTAAAATTTAATTTCTTTGTTGATCTGAAAAACCTCGAATGAGGCTGATTTTTCGATTTTATGTTTGCCTCTTATATTTGTTACCTGTATTCCCGTTTCGGGCTTGCAATTTTCAGGGTTTACGTGCCTAGGCGAGATATAATTTTTATTGGCTCCTGTGTCTACTAGAAATTTCAGGTCGCCTTTAGTTGTCTGAATTTTGAAATATGGAATGAAGTTGTTGTTTTTTATGTTTTTTTGTTTTTCTTTTGTGACCAGAAGAAAATTTAACTCGTCTCCCTCAAAATAATCGTCGTCGTCTGATTCTAAAAGTGAAGTGTTCGTCGGAATTTGGGTGTCAGATTCCAGTTCTTGAGTTTCATGATTATGAACTTGTATTTTTGATTGGTATGTCCTCATTGAAACGTCCTCATCGAAAGGTTTTTGAATTTTAAATTTGTCTGATCCCGGTTTATGGATTTGATTATTTTTGGAATGGGCGAAATTGTTGTTTTCGGGAAACGGGGCATTGTTTGACGGGTTATGGTTTTGTGGTCTGTGTGTCGCAATATTTTGTTTGAAATCCATTTTCTGCCTATATGTAGCGTTTGAGTGTTGCGTTGTTACGTCGTGGGCTTCTTCCAATGATTTGGGCCGATAACTTCGCACGTACATTGATAGCTGTTCGCCATTCAGTCCGTGTACGTATCTCGTGAGCGACATCAAGCTTATTACTTTCCTTTTTTTATTGGCTTTTTTCGGTGAGAAAATGAAAAAACAGCTCTCATTTGCGTAACGCGTTTCGGTCTACTTTGCTTCGACCATCATCAGACGCTAATTGCTGTGTGCAACCTGTCGGTCAAGTCTGATAAACTATACTCTAATGTCACTATGGAGTATGGAGTGTTTGTAATCCTCCATTTGTGCTGCTGAAGATTTGATCGCTGTATCGATCGTTTTTACTTTGTGATAGTACTCAGTAACAGTAGCATTCCCTTGTTTGATGTAGAATAAAGATTGTATGTGTGAGGTAATATACCTTTTGTTACCGAAAGAATTCAAAAGGACCTCTTTCGCTTCCCCGACTATTTTCGATCTGACCACTCGTATAATTTGTTTATACGTGGGGTCGCCTTCGTAGTCTTCAAGTAAATCTAACGTCTGTTGTGTGTCTTCGATCCACGCAAGCGTTTCTTTACGGTTCCCATTAAAATTTGGGATATTTTTAATAGGGTCCGGTGTGACGAAATTTATGAACGGATCTCTGGCTTTCTGTTCTAGTCCGCTTATGGTTTGCAGCAACCTGTTCTGGTTGTCTGTAAGTATTTTTATTTGAGCAATCAGCTGCTCTGTTGAAATTGTATTAGGGGCTGGATTTGCCATAATGCTTTTATTTAAATGAAATACAATGATACAATGATATACAAATTCTCGCGTTTGCTTTGCTGCTAGAAGCAATGGTTACGCGGATTTGAATTTCGTTTGGTTACGTTGAACTTCGCGGCTCGCGAATAAGATACCCACAGGTTTCACTTTACTGTCACTGAATGGATAAATCCGAAAGATGGATAGATATGCGCTCTTCCTGCTTAGGTTCACCACTCGCGACGTTAATTGTTATGTTTTCACTTATTAGTATCACTGTTTGTTTTAGGTGATTAACCTTGATTAGTCATAAGAAAAATCAAAAGTACTTACAGCAAAATTATCATATTGCCGGAGCCTGTGTAGTGTAACTTAATCGTAGGTTCCGTTCCAGTTGGCTGCTTCTCCTCCCTAAAGGTCGCAAACTGTCCAGTATCCGCCTGTCAGTGGTCTCCCGGGCCTTAAGTTATCCGCCGTGAATGTGGATGAGTCGCTCTTCGTGTGGACTAGGTGTTACTTGAAGCTAATTCACTTTTAATTTCACTACTCTAGTTGCACTACTTTCCAACTGTTTCCAGACTGCGCCAATAATGAGACGAATGACACTCGCTCTAAAAAAATATATATTCTCTTGCTCGTTACACTGCACTACTAAGACTAAATTTTTATATCTATCGCTAAACCTTTTTGATAATCGATTCTGGCGGGTCAGCATTTGATGTCGTCTTCGTCCACGTTGGTGTGTCTCCTGGCTGGCGTTGATTCTTCATGCTGTTGCTATGTTGCTTTTGGCTGCGTCGGCAGTTGTGTTGTGCGTCGATCGCGGTGGACGATCGATGTGGCCTATTGGGTGCAAGGGTGGTTCTTCCGTTCGTACTGGTTACCGGGGTAGCTCATATATATACGTTATGAAAAGACGAGCCCAGCCGACCATGCCAACACGCCGCATCGATCGACCACAGCAACCGATGCGCCAGGGAATTGATGAGCCAGGAGAAACCAGCGTAGCAACAGCCAGGGTAACTACATCGAGACGACCAACGCCAACTTGCCCCATCGATCGGACGCAACGATCGATGCACCGTAGAAATGATGAGCCAGGAAGAATCCAGCGTAGCAACAACCCAGGAAGGCAACGTAGACACGACCAACGAGCACCAACGTGGAGGACCCATCGAACGATATTGGTTGTGCTGACTAGGTAGATTTAGTTAATAAAAGGTTTAGCGATAGGAATATCGAGTTAGTCTTAAGCGTGCGTTCTATTGTAATCGGTCTTAAACGCGAAAAAATATTTTTTTATAATACTCGTAACCATTCGAGCATTACTGGCGCAGTCGACGGCAAGTGCGTGGAAGTAGTGAAACGCTAAATTTCCTGAGTGCGAATTAAGGAAAAGACTTAGTGCGGAAAAAGCAGTGCTAAGTGAACCGGAAAAAACACAAGTCCAAGTGAAAATTAGGACTTAGTTAAACAAACCAAAAGTGACTATCAAGTGATATCGCAAATAGAAGCTGCACTTAGTGAAAATAAGCGCAGTTTTAACAAATAAAAGCGCTTGTAAACAGAGCACCTCACGAAAGCCGAACCCGAGCAACATTCATCGAGAATAACCGGATCATCGGCGAAGCCACTGGTGAGCGCATATCACTCAGTTTGCGTGATTCGGAGCGACGGAAGGACCCACACACATCTACCTACAACCTACCAGAGGACCATACTTGAGACTCCAGATGATGCTGAAAGCATTTCTGTAAGTAAAACACTCTTAAACTAAATCTAAACATAATTCAATCGTCACTTTTCATCGAGACTAGTTGCCGATTGAATACCACATATCACAACGAAGTGTGTGAAACTCAAAATAAATTTGTGAAGCTAGTGCAAGTGTGAGCGCATATCTAACTTAAAACTGGTTCGCATATTGTTTAGTTCCCATAACAAGTGAACAAACAAATCTCACTTCATTTAAAATGGAGCGTGAACTTATGATCTCCCCAGACCTCATGCCAGCACCAGAACTGGACGAGTTAGGAGACCATCAAAATGCACCACCACAGGTGCAACAACAAGAAATAACAGTGGAGCAATTGCTTCAACATATTAGAAACCTGACTGACACCCAGCAGGATCTTGTTTCAACCATTAGGCAAATGAAAGCCAAAGCAGATGATCCATTCCTGCAATTTCAGACACCCGATCCGATTAAAAACTTACCAACTTTTAACGGTAATAAAAAAGAAACGAGTGCATGGCTCGAAGACGCTGAGAACACACTCGGTTTGTTCGAACGGTATCGTGGCCAGGCAGTATACTCTCAACTCGTTAGAGCAGTTAAGAACAAAATCATAGGGGAGGCAAAGGAAATCCTGATTGCCGCGGGTAACCCTAACAATTGGATCGACATTAAAGATGTCATCCTAAATTCTTTTGGAGATAGACGTGATCTCACGTCTCATATCCAGTCGCTATTCTACATAAATCAGGGCAAGAAAAGTTTGCCAGAGTACTACAACAAAATCAAGACCATCGACACTGCCATTAAATCCACGGCAGCGACGATGGATGATTACAGACATTCAACAAAAGCAATTAACAACCTCGTTAGTCTTATGACGCTTACCAGGTTTATTGATGGCTTAACAGATGACCTTTCAATGCACGTGAGAAGCTACAGGCCAGAATCTTTAGCGGAAGCCTACGCCATCACTACGCAGTATGCGAATGCAGCATACAGACGTACGCTAAATAAGAAGCCGACAATAGATAACATGGACAAACAAAGTTTTCATAATAGACAGGCGAAACAAAACAATTACAACAACAACGGCAACTCGCTTAATGCGAAACCTGCCAACTCCAATTCCAACAACCCAAACCATTCAAAAACATATGGGTCGGGAAAATTTAAAACGAGAAGCTCACCATCGGACGATGACGTCTCCATGAGGACGGCGAAATCTCGTGTCGAGGTGAATAACCACGACAATAAAACAGAACGCGAAAGCAAACTTGAGGAAAAACCTGACACCTCAAATCAGCTGGAGGAATCCGTTCTAGAGTCGGATGACGATGACTACTTCGTCGACGACGAGCTAAATTTTCAGGTGAGCGAAGCACTAAAAGCAAAAAGGTAAAGAATAACAACAACTTCATACCCTATATTACAATTCCAACGTCGAAAGGTGAAATGAAATTTTTGGTCGATACAGGTGCGAACAAAAACTATCTTTCACCAGACCACGTCAATATAGAAAACTGCAAAACCGAAACGGGAATTAAGGTGACGAACATAAAAGGAACCCACTCAATAAACAGATCGGCCTCTTTCGACCCGTTTCAAATCAACAAGAAATTGAAGTTTTTCATCTTTAAATTTCACAACTTCTTTGATGGACTGATTGGTTATGAGTCGTTAAGAGACTTGAACGCTCAAATTGACATTCGCAAAAACACATTAAAAATCGGGAGAAAGACCATTCAGATGAAAAAGAGATTCCCAGATAATCACAGAATAAATATAACAGAACAGGAATTCCAATTTGTAAAGATTAAAAAAAAAAAAAGACGGAGATTTTCTCATTAAAGAAGAAAAGCACCACGAAAACTTCACCATATTACCAGGCCTCTATAAGAGTGAGAATAATTTAGCCTTCATAGCAGTGCAAAATCATACCAAGTCCCCAATAGAAAGCAACATAAACCAACTTCAAGCTAAAACTGAAAAATGTGAAATTATCAAGTTACCTGATGCAGACATCGCATCGAAGAAAATCAACTACAACATTCGAGACAAACACATGAATGAACTAGAAAAAGATGCTCTTAAAGAAGTAATCAACAAAAATAGAGACGTTTTGTATGAAGAATCTGAAAAACTAACTTTTACACACAAAATCAAACATAGCATACGAACGACTGATAACATACCAATTCATGTAAAGTCATATAAATGTCCACAAATATTTGAAGCTGAAATTCAGAAGCAAGTGAGGAAAATGCTGAATGATGGTATCATTAAGGAGTCTATCTCTCCATACACTGCCCCGGTATGGGTCGTACCGAAAAAAGCAGATGCCTCAGGTGTAAAAAAATTCCGTTTGGTAATCGACTATCGAAAACTGAACGAAAAAACGATCAATGACAAGTACCCAATACCAGATATCACAGATATACTGGACAAATTGGGAAGAGCCTGTTACTTTTCGACAGTTGACCTGGTTTCCGGATTCCACCAGATACAACTTTCAGGGGAAGATACCGAAAAGACCGCTTTCTCAGTAAATTCAGGAAAATACGAATTTACCAGAATGCCGTTCGGTCTTAAAAATGCTCCGGCTACATTCCAACGCGTTATGGACTGTATCTTGAGAGATCTTATCGGAGTGTGTTGTTTCGTCTATATGGACGATATAATAATATTCTCTAGTTCTCTCCAGGAGCATAAAAAACATCTGGATATGATTTTAAAACGACTTAAAGACGCTGGACTAAAGATTCAATTAGACAAATGCGAATTCTTTAGAAAGGAGGTTCAATTTTTAGGACACACCGTTTCAGAAGACGGAGTACGGCCAAACGAGGATAAAATTAAAAGTATCAGATCGTGGCCAATACCTAAGAATGAAAAAGAGGTTAGACAGTTCCTCGGAACCTTAGGATATTACAGGAGATTCATCAAAGATTTCGCCAAACTAGTAAAGCCTTTGACGAGCCTGTTAAGAAAAGATAAAGAATTCGAAATCACTCCTGAAATCAACGAATGTTTTCAGAGATGTAAACAAATATTAATAAGGGACCCGATACTTATGTATCCGGACTTCTCCAAAGATTTTATTTTGACAACCGATGCAAGCGATTACGCAATTGGAGCTGTTCTTTCGCAGGGCACACCTGGAAAAGATCGTCCAGTAGCATACGCATCAAGGACATTAAATAAAACTGAAGAGAGATATAGCACAACAGAAAAAGAACTATTAGCCATTGTATGGGCGGTAAAGCATTTTAAACCGTACCTATACGGACGAAAATTCAAGTTGGTGACAGATCACAAACCATTAATCTATTCCCTTACGAACACAAATGACAAGATAGTGAGATGGAAGTTAAACCTAGGAGAATTCGATTATGAAATCGAATATAAACCGGGCAAACAGAACGTCATTGCAGACGCACTATCAAGAATTAGAACCGAAACAAACGAAGAAGTCAACGTTAATACCTCAAGCGACGACTTAGAAACGGTCCACTCAGCGGACACTAGCGATGACTACTTTATAAGTTGCACGGAAAGACCAATTAATCTGTTCAAAACGCAATTGATCTTTAAAATTGGCAATATAGATACCGATCTTCATGAAGAGGTTTTCACAAAATATCACAGATATACAATTGCTAGACCTCAATATACAGAGGTTGATATTGTGAACATCTTCAAAAACTATCTGAACCCCAAAGGAGTTAACTGCATAAAAGCTCCAGTTTCACTGCTACAATTAATTCAAGAAACCTACAAAACACATTTTTCCACTAATAAAATTTTCAAAGTATTTATTTCAGAGAAGCTGCTAGAAGACATCCGTCTAGATACCGAGCAAGATGAACTTATCGAACAAGTCCACGAATTTGGTCACAGGGGGATAAAGGAAAATAAGAAACAGATTCTCCAAAAATACTTCTTTCCCGAGCTTGAAAGGAAGCTGAAAATTTTTATCACATACTGTGATATTTGCAAACGTAGCAAATATGACAGAAAACCTCCAAAACTGATACAAAGAAGTACCTTTGGTGAAACTGTTTTTGACAGAATCCATATCGACGTCTTTTTCATGAAAGGTCATGAATGGCTCACAATCGTTGATTCATTTTCCAAATTCGCGAATTTTATTGCACTCGAAACAAGAACCATTATTGACATGAAAAAAGCAATAACGGATCACATTAGACAGTTTGGAAGACCTGTAACGATTGTGTGCGATCAAGAACCTTCCTTTAAATCCATTGATTTTATCGGATTCCTAAACGATTTAGGAATAGTCGTTCATCACGCTAGTTCCTCCGAATCGAATGGCATTGTTGAAAGGTTTCACTCAACATTGATTGAGCTGTACAGAACTTTACACGCGAAGTACAAAGATTTGGCATTAAACGAAATAATGAATATTTTAACCGACATTTACAACAATACTTTTCATTCGGCAATTAATCAAAAACCACGCGATGTAGTCTTTAACAAAACAAATATTACAAATAGCGAGGAAATCGCAAGAAATTTTGATAAAATTCAATCCGCGATAAAAGTTGAACTCAATAAGCGAAAGGAAGCACACGAGAATAAATTTGATAAAAATGAAACACCAAAAACTTTAAATATAAATGAAAAAAAATACATAAAAATTGGTCAAAGACAAACCAAAGATCAAAACCTTTATAAAATTGCAACTGTTAAATCCAATGATGAATTCACTTTTACTGATGCAAACGATATTAAAATCCATAAAAACCGAATTAAAAACTAAACATTTAAACCATCCCTTTTTCCTTTCAGAATAATTTTCATCCACACAATTAATGCTACCACATACGAAGAAATTCCCAACAGCAATGGACTGGTTGCATTCAAAATCAAAACAGCAAGGATCAAAACTGGATATGACAGGACATTACACAAAATCAATCTTAGGTCGCTAGAAGACAACGTGAAATATATAGAAAAAATTACCCAGTCATTCAAAACAATTAAACACTTAGAACAAACTCTTGTAGAAAAAATTAAAGTAGCCAACGGAAAACTTAGGAGTTTAAATACACACAGAACAAAAAGAGCACTAATAAATGCACTAGGAACGGCTATTAAAATCATTGCAGGGAACCCAGATAATGATGATCTCGAAATCATACATAAAAGCTTAGGAGAATTGCAAACACAAGAAAACAAATTAGTCCGCAACCAAGTCCGACAAATTCAAATCAATGAACTTTTAAAAGACAAAATCAACAACATTACAGATGCACTTGGAAAAATCAACTCCAAAATATCAAAAGAATATAATTCAGTGCAAGGCTTGAGATCAGATTTAGAATTCATTAACCTTATTTGGAATACAGATAAAATTATTCATATTTTAGAGAACATCGAGGAACAGATAGAATTTTCTAGAATAGGCCTGTTAAACAAAAATATTCTTTCAGTAGAAGAGAAAATGTACATTTTCAATAAACTTGTAAACCAAAACCTTAAATTGAATTATTTAGACGAAATTTTTCAGTACAGCACAGCTAGAATCGGCATCAGCAAAGGACAAGCAGTTATACTCATCAAGACACCAATTCTAGACGAGAAGACGTACGACCTTTTGGAACTTCATACCTTGAAAATCAACGAAACACGAATCGACACTCATATCAACCTGGTTACTAAGCATGGCGATCTAATTTACTCCCAAACATCAAAATGCGACATATGCGAGGGTAACAACTTGGTGGAAGACGAATGTATCTACAAAATTTTAACCCATCAAACACCAACATGCCCGCTTGTAAAGACGAAACAAGCATTCCAAGTCAATGAAATTGTAAAAGGCGTTATCCTGATCGATACCTCCGAAAACACTGAAGTAAGAGACTCTTGTGGAAACTCGAAGATGGTACGGGATGCCACCATTGTAGAAACCGAAAACTGTACCATTAGAATTCGCAACCTTACATTCTCTGGAAGGCTTGACGTAGTTCAACAAGACGAGTATCTGGTTCCAATCTACAGCAAACCTCTACAAAACACATCTTACTCAAAAGATGACGAAGAAAACTTAATGCTTCGGATCCTGAACCTAGAAGAACTCAGCGAGATTCAAATATCTCTAAACCATACACAAAAACGGGTAACATATGGAGGTGTCATCCTCCTCGCACTAACCTTTTTTTGTTTCTTCACTGCATTTTTCTACAGAAAAATACATGCGAGGGTGAGCAAGGAAAATCACACCAAGCTACCAGAACTTCTTACCCCCAAACATATAGGAGAAATAGACGGGACGGCTAAGACAAATGAAGATACGCCTAAGCACGGAAGCAATGGAGTCCACACCATGACGCCATTATCCGAGGTCCTTAAACATCAAACGAGGACGCTTGAAACTTATGGGGGGAGACGTTATGAAAAGACGAGCCCAGCCGACCATGCCAACACGCCGCATCGATCGACCACAGCAACCGATGCGCCAGGGAATTGATGAGCCAGGAGAAACCAGCGTAGCAACAGCCAGGGTAACTACATCGAGACGACCAACGCCAACTTGCCCCATCGATCGGACGCAACGATCGAGGCACCGTAGAAATGATGAGCCAGGAAGAATCCAGCGTAGCAACAACCCAGGAAGGCAACGTAGACACGACCAACGAGCACCAACGTGGAGGACCCATCGAACGATATTGGTTGTGCTGACTAGGTAGATTTAGTTAATAAAAGGTTTAGCGATAGGAATATCGAGTTAGTCTTAAGCGTGCGTTCTATTGTAATCGGTCTTAAACGTGAATAAATATTTTTTTATAATACTCGTAACCATTAGAGCATTACTTATATATATATATATATATATATATATATATATATATATATATATATATATATATATATATATATATATATATATATATATATATATATATATATATATATATATATATATATATATATATATATATATATATATATATATATATATATATATATATATATATATATATATATATATATATATATATATATATATATATATATATATGTCGAATGTCTTTCTTGAACATCAACGAACTTTTCAATGAAAAAAAAGTCACATGTCATCTCTTTGAGTTTTGATTTGGACACGAATTGAGTATAAAAAGTCATAATTTTGCATGTCTTACGTAGTTTTGTGAATTATATTTCAAGTTTTAGTAATTAGCTATTAATTATTATTCCTCAAATGTCTTTACTGAACATTAACAAATATTTTAATGAAAAAAGGATCTCATGTCATCGCTTTGAATTTTGGTTTAGAGGTAAATTTAGCACAAAAAGTCACAATATTGCATGTTTTACGTAGTTTTGTGAATAATATCTCAAGTTTTAGTAATCAGATACTAATTTTTTTTCTCGAATGTCTTTCCTTAACTTTACAAACATTTTAATGAATAAAAAATCACATGTCATTGCTTTGAATTTTGATTTAGATGCGAATTCAGCTTAAAAAGTCATAATTTTGCTTTTTTTCACGTAGTTTTGTGAATAATATTTCAAATTTTAGTAATCAGCTATTAATTATTCTTCCTCAAATGTCTTTCCTGAACATTAACAAACATTTTAATAAAAAAAGAATCTCATGTCATCGCTTCGAATTTTGATTTAGAGGTAAATTCAGTATAAAAAGTCACAATTTTGCATGTTTTACGTAGTTTTGTGAATAATACCTCAGAATATCAGATACTAATTATTTTTCCTCGAATGTCTTTACTGAACGTAACAAACATTTTAATGAAAAAAGAAGCACATGTCATCGCTTTGAATTTTGATTTAGAGGTAAATTCAGCTTGAAAAGTCATAACTTTGCAGGTTTTACGTAGCTTTGTGAATAATATCTCAAGTTTTAGTGATCAGATACTAATTATTTTTCCTCGAATATCTTTCCTGAACGTAACAAACATTTTAATAAAAAAAGAATCACATGTCATCGCTTTGAATTTTGATTTAGACGCAAGTTCAGCTAAAAAAGTCATAATTTTGCATGTTTCATGTAGTTTTGGGAATAATATCTCAAATCGTAGTAATCAGATACTAATTATTTTTCCTCAAATGTCTTTCCTATATATATATATATATATATATATATATATATATATATATATATATATATATATATATATATATATATATATATATATATATATATATATATATATCACAATAATCAACTAAAAATCACAATAATCAACTGATAAAGCTTAAAAAAAATTGAAATACATTTTCGCCTTTTCCCGCCTTTTACCCCAAAAACAACGTCATTAGATTACTATGATTGCAGGTTATGAGCGGTAGACAAACTGTTGTAGCGTCGTTATTGAGGCGTCGTTGTTGAATAAACAAGCACCTGTTAATGATTCACATATTAAGTGATATTCGTTTTCGCTTCCTACTACACCTTTTCTATGCAAAAGCGCTATAGCGTGGCAGCAGCAAACTCGACATGCATGTGAGTACTCTCAACGTGCCTTTGATTTTATTCAAGGGCATATACTTTATAGAGGAAATTAAATTTTTGGCTTATTTGAGCAAAGTTGCATATAATCGTTTTATCTACTATATAAAAATGGAATTCCGTAACGCTTGATCTTATTGATATTATTCCCTCCGTCTCTGTGGTGTACAGTAATCATCATCATTTAAAATCGTTCTAAATCAGAAAAATAAGCGGTGACATAAAGGTTTTTTAACCGGAAAATGTTTGCTGATATTCAGGAAAGACATTTGGAGAAAAATAATTAGTATCTCATAACTACAATTTGAGATATTATTCACAAAACTACGTAAAACATGCAAAATTATGACTTTTCAAGCTGAATTTGCCTCTAAATCAAAATTCAAAGCGATGACATGTGTTTTTTTTTTCATTAAAATGTTTGTTAATCTTCAGGAAAGACATTTGAGGAAAAATAATTAGTATCTGATTACTACAATTTGAGATATTATTCCCGAAACTACATGAAACATGCAAAATTATGACTTTTTTAGCTGAATTTGCGTCTAAATCAAAATTCAAAGCGATGACATGTGATTCTTTTTTTATTAAAATGTTTGTTACGTTCAGGAAAGATATTCGAGGAAAAATAATTAGTATCTGATCACTAAAACTTGAGATATTATTCACAAAACTACGTAAAACCTGCAAAGTTATGACTTTTCAAGCTGAATTTAACTCTAAATCAAAATTCAAAGCGATGACATGTGCTTCTTTTTTCATTAAAATGTTTGTTACGTTCAGTAAAGACATTCGAGGAAAAATAATTAGTATCTGATATTCTGAGGTATTATTCACAAAACTACGTAAAACATGCAAAATTGTGACTTTTTATACTGAATTTACCTCTAAATCAAAATTCGAAGCGATGACATGAGATTCTTTTTTTATTAAAATGTTTGTTAATGTTCAGGAAAGACATTTGAGGAAGAATAATTAATAGCTGATTACTAAAATTTGAAATATTATTCACAAAACTACGTGAAAAAAAGCAAAATTATGACTTTTTAAGCTGAATTCGCGTCTAAATCAAAATTCAAAGCAATGACATGTGATTTTTTATTCATTAAAATGTTTGTAATGTTAAGGAAAGACATTCGAGAAAAAAAAATTAGTATCTGATTACTAAAACTTGAGATATTATTCACAAAACTACGTAAAACATGCAAAATTGTGACTTTTTGTGCTAAATTTACCTCTAAACCAAAATTCAAAGCGATGACATGAGATCCTTTTTTCATTAAAATATTTGTTAATGTTCAGAAAAGACATTTGAGAAAAAATAATTAATAGCTAATTACTAAAACTTGAAATATAATTCACAAAACTACGTAAAACATGCAAAATTATGACTTTTTATACTCAATTCGTGTCCAAATCAAAACTCAAAGAGATGACATGTGATTTTTTTTTTTTAATTGAAAAGTTCGTTGATGTTCAAGAAAGACATTCGAGTAAAAATAACAGGTATTTGATTACTAAAACTCGAGATAATAATCACAAAACTACGTGAAATATGCGAAATCATGACTTTTCATACTGAACTTGCCTCTAAATCAAAATTCGAATCTATGATCTGTGATTTTTTTTAAGATGAAATTAAAGGAAAATAATAAGTACCTGATCATTTGAAATTCAAATAATTTTAATAAAACTACGTGAAAAATGCAAAACCAAGATTTTTAGGCTTAATTTGTCTCTAAATCATAATTCAAAGCGATGACATGTGATTTTTTTCAATGAAGTGTTCGTTCATGTTCAGGAATGACATTTGAGAAGAAATGATAGGTATCTGATTACTGAAAATGTATGCTATGATATGTGATTGTTTTCCAATAAAATGTTAGTTAATGTTCAGGAAAGACATTTGAGAAAAAATAACACGCTAAAAGTTGACATGTTACTCAAAAAACTACGTATGTTCGAAGCATTTTTGAAGATGATTTTCTGCATACAAAAAAACACCTTAAAATATTCTCTTTGATTTTTTTTTGAAAAACATTTAATGCATGCAAAACTTCGACTTTTTAAGCATAAGCTCAAATCGCATCTGAATCAAAATTCAAAACGATGACATGTGATTTTTCTTTCAATAAAATGTTCGTTGTTTCTTTTACATTTCCAAATATTTTTTTGTAGAAAAATCCACGTTTTGAATCAGTGCGAGTCGAGCATAAAAAATTTACATTTCTGATGTATTCGTAGATTTGTGTATAGTAACACATTACGGGATTCGATTTAATTTTTTACCTTTACCCAAACTAGATCTTGGAACATTTAGCTGGAAGAAAGGTCCCATTTCATTGGTTTGAACATAGATTAAGAGGCGACTTAAGCATTGAAAGTCATTTTTTATTTTCTACATAGTTTTGTGGATTGAAGCACAATTGAATCTGTAAAGTTTCACGCACTGCCGTGGTTTGACTGATGTGTTTTTGGACCGTTTATTGCTGTCACTAACATGACCTGATATCATGCCTTATAGTGTGCAGACAAAGTGAACCATGTGTTAAGCAGAAAAAAGTTGAAGCTATCGGAATTTACAGCATCGGTTTGAAGTCAACATAAATGAATTTCAACACTATCAGGCAACTTATCATAATGCTTCTTTGCCCGTTAGTCAAAAAAGTATACTTTACCAGTAAATGAGAAAAATGTACATGGTCCACTCTGATTGAACACGTAAATGAGAAACGTTAGTCATTTGTGTGGGTGACACAACATTCCACAATTTCAGGAAGAAGTTCAAGTTACAGTAGTAATACTGACTTAAAACTTCATGATTTTACCAATGAATTATATCCTCAGAAGGTTGAAATAAGTGGTAAGTGTATGTTTGTTACTGTTTTATGCAAGCTAATTCAATTTATGCCCGTAATGAAATTACGAAGCTAAAGGCAACACAAGCGATTGTTTGGAGAAGACCTTTCATATTAATACAAGAAGAAGCTGACTCGATTGACATGTAAGTGTTTAAAGCATGTTGTCAATATCTCTTCAATATTATTTTCTAATCAATAATGGAGAACTTGTGCCAACTTTTCATGAAGCCAACTTTGGCCAAAGTTGCAGAGAAAGTGGATGATTACGAATAACTTAATTGAGTGAATTAACCATGTTTTTGTTCCATTAAAACATTTCGCTCTTACCATTGATTTGTTGAAACAAACACAGTTTAAAGTTTATTCAAACTATTTTCAATAATTGTTGATGTCGCAGAAGCTAACCATGTAGATTAAAAACTTTTTAACTGTTCGACGATCAATGAACTTACATTATTTGTTCATTGTTCAGTCATAATGGACCAAGTCATTAATAATTCTTCTTTAATTCAATCAGAGTGGACCAAGTACATTTAATCAGTTACAAACCTGTCCTTTTTTGAGCTCACGGCACTCCTTTTTTTCAATTGTCACATTGCATGATACAGTTAGAGAGTTACTCCAACTTATAACATCAAAACTGCGCAAAAATATTGGAAACTTCAAAATTCCCAGAGCAACAAACTTCAAACTCGTTTTCTCGAAATGATCAAAATGTCACTTGGTCCGGTCTGACTTAACACTCCTTGGACACCAACAAACATTTTCGTTTTTAAAAAATCGCAAGCATCTCTTAAGATTCCATTATAGAGGAGAAATGAGCATGAATGGTCATGCTCAATTCTTCTTACTTATTTTAATTTCCTTAAAAGAGGTTTTACTGTAAACGATTGTCAAATAGCCCGAATATCACCCAGTATAGGTATACACTGGGGTCTTTTTTTACGCGGTTGGTTGTACCGCGTTGAAAAAATCCGCGTATAAAAAAACCGCGTTACTTTAGAAAATCGCGTAAAAAAAACTCCATTTAATAATAAGATCCGATTAAAAATAATGGCACGTAAGCAAATATAAACTTAAAAAATAATATAAAAATGGTAACGAAACACACAAAATGAGTTTATAGTGCTTCTAAAATAAAAATTCATTGAAGAACGTGACAACAACTTTTTTATATTAATTTTGCCACATGTTTAGGCTTTCGTTCCTTTATCGGAAGCTAATCGCAACAACCCTGACTCGTATCGATATACAATTATTAATGTAGTTTTGTTCCTTCTTCCCGAATCAACGGAAATTGCCTATTTTTTGATAATAACAGCAAATATATTGAAAATATGCATTATTTAGATTAATAAAACAAAATATCATATTGTCATGAACCATACGATTGATTTTTACTTTATTGGATTTACTTATACTAAACATATTCAATACCGCGTAAAAATAATCTTCCAAATCGCGTAAAAATAATCCGCGTTACTTCAAAAAACCGCGTAAAAATAATCCGCGTTATTGTAAAAAATCGCGTAAAAAAAGTTGCGTATAAAAAACCGCATAAAAATAACCCGCGTAAAAAAAGACCCCAGTGTATTGTAGAAACAGTGTATGTAGAAACAGTGTATGTAGAAACTGGGATGACTCCACACAACATTTTCCAAAACGGCGGCTTCCGGTTTCAGAAAAATAAGCTAAAATGGTATTTGGCCAACCATTTCAATAATTCCGAAAGTGGAACTCCATACGTCGTTTGGAAATCCGATATGGCGACTTCCAGTTTATGTGTGTTCTGTTCTCAAAATATTGAAGTATTTAAAGTGATGAAGAACGTATAAGATGTGAAATATTTTTCAAGTAAGTTGTGCTAAAGCCGTAATGAATTATAAAAAATGATTCTTAAATTTAAAACCTTTGATCCCGAGCATCGCCGGGAACTTTCAGCTTGTTTATCTGATAAATGAAAAGAAAGAACAAGAATAACACTACATGTGCGATGATTAAATTTACCATTGCTCGGATATAATCAATCTGTTCAATTTTCTCTAAAATGCACACTGACTTAGATCATTGACATTTGCTCATGCTGCAATGATTCTGTTAGCTGGGAAAAGAAACATGTAGTTTTTGCTTCTCAAAAAACATTGATTTCTGTTCATGTTTCGTTAAATAGGCACTATTGCATTCCTACAAATCTCTGGATTTACAATTAATTGTTGAATGTTGAATTGAAAACTATAATGTTGCGAAGTGTCAATTGCACTGTGCTTAGGCAGCAGATCTGCCTCGAAAAGCAGATGAAATATTAATGTCATTGAAGCGAAAATTTCGAAGCTTCGTGTACCTACCAATTTACCATTTAATTTCAAATGTCTGTATGTTCACGCTCCGCAGTTGGGTGATTTTCGATAATGCCCGAAGCCCTGATAACTGGTGGCATTAAACCTAAAACATGCATATTCTCGCATAAACTGCTTTATGTCACATGGTCACGTGAAAAACAATCGGTATCATGTATGTTTGAAAAAAAAAGATACCCGAAAAATGGTTGGCCATTAGGTTTTGCGAGAATTTTTGTTCAGGACAAAACCATATTGTCACTATGCCATGGCAATAACGAAAATCAACTGGAAAAGTTATAAAACGTTAAAAACCAACCCTTGATATTTCCCGCCCTTCTGAGATTCTGAGAGGTTTTCTGTGAGTTTTAGTGAGTAACGATTTTTTGTTGCCTTTAATCGGAAAAATTCGAAACAAGTTTTCATCACCAGGGTGTACTTAAACGATAGCCTTCATTTTTTTTATATTTTATGGAATAGCTCTATACGATTTTCGTATTGGTTTCTGTTGATGCCACTTAAATTCAACGTCGGTTTCTGTTAGTTTGTGCTGTGACTGTTTTTCAAGAAAGAAGAAGACACTGTCGGTACGTAATAAACATAATAGATTAAAAATAATAATGTGTTTTTGCAAGAATTCTGAGGAGTATTCATACTGGTTTCAGTTGGTTTCGATCAATTTTCTTCCACATGTAGTGGGAATGCTTCCTAACGAAGGTGCCGCTAAGGGTATGTTATAAAAGGAATGTTTCCTAATCTACATGAACACACTGATTCTTGCATATCTTCCGGTTGACTTTGAAAAATTTCTGCTGTGGTCGAAGTGTGTTTTCTTCAGATCAAGTTGTTGTAAGTGGAATGTTCAAATACTTAACATGCCGTTGAATTAAAATTAAATTCGTTGTTTTTGTTCCAGTTTTGCGAGTTAAGACACGAGTAGTAGCAGGTCAATAAAAGTGTCAGGCTCCGCAACACTGAAGATAGAATATTAAAAAGTCAGGAAATATACGAGTCCCGAAGGGAAGTTGATCGGTTAAGAACAAGACGAGCTCGAAATGCACGACGTTCGACACCCCATATATCTCAAAATCGTCAGTTACACACTTAGTTTCCATAGTCTTTAAACGAGTCTTGAACAAAAGAAAAATAAAGTATGATAACTTAAACACTCAATTGAGAGAAAAATGCTAATCGAATATTTTCAAATACTACTACTTTATAGATTCAAGGTCAAATTTACCACCGAACAGATGCATTGCTGCCACTACCCGATGGCAAATGTCCTTGAAGCGACAATTCTGACAGGAAACTACAAAGGAGAAGTCGTAATAATCCCGCGTATCTCGATTACTCCTACCGATTTGCCGTTACATTTTAAACGTCTGCAATTTCCCGTGCGCCGCGCATTCGCGATGACTATTGATAAATTGATAAGGACAGTCACTGAAAATTTGTGGCATAAACTCCGAGTATTCATGCTTCTCACATGGACAGCTCTATGTCGCATATTCACGTGACCAGGACCCCGACCTTGTGGAATATATAGAATTTAGTGGCTTGGACCGCCTTGACCACTTTCACATGTTTCGTATATTCCGAATGTCAAGCTTGAATTTTTTAGAATTCTGAAGTTTTTTATTAAATCTGTTCCAGTGAGATTGGCCAGGCAGAAGGGTATTACTATATTTGCATTAAGCCAAGCTTTTAAATAATTGAAAAAATAATGTAATAATTTCCTTCAGAATATTTAAAAGAATGATGTTTATTTCAGAAATGTATTGAAATGATTTGATTATGGTTGAAAGGTGCTTCATAATGTTCAATGAAATAAAAACGTAGAATTTTACGAGCGCAGGATTGAAAAAAAAAACTAAAAAACAAATCAGAGCCGAAACATTTCGAGGTTATGTTTTTTAGCTATTTCAGTTTTTTAGATATTTCAGTTTTTGCAATACAGCAGTCAATAGTATATATATATATATATATATATATATATATATATATATATATATATATATATATATATATATATATATATATATATATATATATATATATATATATATATATATATATATATATATATATATATATATATATATATATATATATATATATATATATATAAATATAGATATAGACCAGACCAGAGGTGGTCGGCTAACCTGCCGAACACCCAATATATAAGTGACGACGTTAGTCGTGCCGAGGCAGAGGAGGCGGAAATGTTTACCAATGAGGAACTCATCGTGATCGCCAACTCCCTGAAGGTGAGCAAGGCACCGGGCTTGGATGGGATTCCGCATCTGCCTGGGAAGAAGGCTATCAAAGAGGCCCCTGGACTATTTCGGGGAGTCATGCAGAAGTGCCTGGATGACTGTACATTCCCAGAGAGATGGAAGCGACAGAAGCTGGTCTTATTGCCGAAGGCAGGGAAACCACCTGGTGACCCGTCGGCATACAGACCGATATGTCTGCTCGATACGGCGGGTAAGGTGCTCGAGAAGGTTATTCTCATTAGATTGGTTAGGTACACCGAAAGTGCAAAAGGTCTGTCGAGTAACCAGTTCGGCTTCCGAAAAGGCAAGTCTACGGTGGATGCTATTCTGTCCGTCACCAAAACAGCAGAGGTAGCACTCCAGCGTAAAAGATGGGGCATTCGCTATTGCGCAATCGTCACGTTGGACGTGAAAAATGCGTTCAACAGTGTTAGCTGGGATTCCATAGCCCACTCGCTTCGGAATCTAGACATTCCGGTGTCTTTGTACAAGATTCTGGAAAATTATTTCCAGAATCGTGTGCTAGTATACAGCACAGACTAGGGTCAAAAATGTGTCCCAATTACCGTAGGGGTTCCACAAGGTTCCATCCTGGCCCCGGTACTGTGGAATATCATGTACGATGAAGTGCTGAAACTAAAGCTTCCCCAAAGGGTTGTGATTGTTGGATTTACGGACGATCGAGGAGGTTGAGTTGACGGCTTCGCACTCTATATGCGTCGTCGAGGACTGGATGCGCCCCAAAAAACTGGAGCTTGCGCATCATAAGACGAAGATTTCAGTTGTTAATCACCGTCGAAGTCAAAGCAACAGGCGTTGATCAGTGTCGGGAATTGCACCATCGCCTCTGAGCGTTCCCTGAAGCTGCTGGGGGTGATGATCGATGACAAGCTCACCTTCGGGAGCCATGTCGAATATGGCTGTAAGAGGGCTTTAATGGCTATTGCAGCATTATCTCGCATGATGTCGAATAGCTCAGCAGTGTACGGCAGCAAGCGAAAACTTCTAGCTAGCGTGACTTCGTCCATACTGAGATACGGCTTGCCAGTGTAGTCCAAAGCACTAGGTACTATTAAACATCGGAGTAAGTTGGAAAGTACTTACAGGCTCATGTGCCCGAGGGTTGCGAGCGGGTATCGAACTGTGTCATACGACGCAACCTGCATTCTATACGGCATGATGCCTATTAGCATAGCCATTAAGGAGGACGTAGAATGCTTCGATCAATGAGACACAAGGGCTACGAGGTACCAGAAGATCATTCTCGATGATCAGATGGCGGCAGGAATGGTCCAATTCCGTGAAGGGTAGATGGACGCATCGACTTATTCCGGATGTATCGGGAGCGCCATGGAGAAATGAACTTCCATCTGGCACAGATTCTGTCAGGTCATGGTTGCTTCAGGCAGTATCTACACAGATTCGAGCATGCAGGTTCCCTCAACTGTTCCGAGTGCGTGGATGCGGAAGAGACCGCTGAGCATGTCTTCTTTGTGTGCCCTCGTTTTGCGCAGGCGCGGAGCGACATGATAGTAGTGAGCGGACAGATACCACTCCGGACAACCTAGTTCGGATGATGTGTAAAGACCCAAACATTTGGAGGGCGGTTTGTGCAGCCGCCACTCAAATAGTTTTAGAGCTGCAAAACAGGCGACAGGTTGACCACCGACAAGCCAGTGTTAGCTAACGGCCAGTCTCTAGGTTAGTTAGCTAAGTTAGCAAAGAGGACTAAAGAATCAAGAGGGTGCACACAGAACAGAGGCCGCTCCCTGAAGCAATACCTAGCGGTGGTTCCGGGGAGTACTATGGGCTGGAGACTGGAGGGGTTTTAGTGGGTTCAAACCAACCCCACACTCCCTGAGGTTGGTCACCTCAGGGGTTTGGTTGCAAATTTCCCCTCACCTAAAAGAAGAAAAAAATATATACTAGCTGTCTTTAGACCACTCTGTTCCGCAACGGCTCATGTATACATGGCCGGAACATGTTCCGGTAATATAATGGCCATGACACCATGTAAAGGGGATCCTGGTACGGAATAAAAATTCCTTGCTTATGCGCCAGACGACGAAGTCATCTGCCAAGAACTACGGATAACATTTGCCCAGCTAGCAGTTTTCCACCCTGCTCACAGGATCCACCTCCAGGATGCCAATTCCCGAACGCTCCCTATGTTGTTGTTAATCAAAATCCATATTTCTCAAACTTATATTGTAGTCTCTTTTGGCCAATTGTAAATTATAAATTTATAGGTTGAAGTGTAGATCGAAAAATCATTTATTCAAAGTTTAAAGAATTTGCGCATTTTCGCTATCCGAAAAATAATTTCAACCATTTTCCAAAATTCATTGGTTTTAAAACTTTTTGTTATTTCCATTCTCTTAAACATGAAACAAATACATTTTCCTAGCGTTCTTTCTCTTTCATCTGTCTCGAAACCCAGAAATAATGTGTGTGACGTCACTTTCTTCTTTCTCTCTGTTACGTTTCTTCCCCTACTAATTTACAATCTCGGTGGTGTATTCGTGTGGGGTTCGTGTTTGATTCGTTCGTACTTACAGGTTGTCAGCTGCCGTCGATCTCTGTCTACCCCACCAGTGAGTGGTGGTCGATTCGGGAGGTGTTCTGTCGTGTTCTGTGGGTGATGCTCGTGAGCCGAGACTTCTATTCTTTCGCAGCCAACGCACTCCGAATATACCTATAGTGGTACGCAACCACGAGGCGATAGATACACTCAGGGAAATCGCCTGATACCTCCTCGCTACGAGGTTATGTTACCTCCTGATTCTACAGCTCTATGCCGGGCGGTTTTGCTGCGGAACGTAGCACGTGCGGTCCCAACGAATGGGCCCTATGTGGCCGCTGTGAAAAATTTCATCAATTAGAACCCCAAATAATCCACTTCTTCTCACCATCATTTACCTGTTTTTTCCTGCGTGCATCTATCTTTATTTTCCGATTAACTTTCCTAATTTTCTTACTGAAACTTCAAACAAACAACTATACTATAACATTTTACTTTTTTTATATATTATATTTACTTTGCAGCATGAATCACGATTTTTATCTCTCACGTCGATTCGACTAACCTTAACTCTAACGAATGGATTCTAGAAAATAAACGCTTATTCAACATATCAATTGTGTTTCCACTATCACTCTAACTTTACCTTTCTTTAAATGATTTTTTTTCACCACTAGTATAATTTGTCTTTTAACAACTTTTCAGCTCGGCGGTCTTGAAAGGTAAGATCGACTGGATCTATTCGGCTGACCAAGAAGCCATTTTAGTACAACTTGTTTCTGTTATTCGTTAAGGGTATCCGGTTTATTTCTTGACAATTAGCCTCAATAAAATTGTCTTGCAAACAATCTCATTGTTTTTCTTCGGTCGCAACGGTTTTCCCTCTTCCTATTACCCCAAAAACTTCAAATAATTAGCACATCTCATATTGAAGATTCGAGCACTTGCATGATCTCCAAATCGCCTTTCTTTTGGGCGAATATATATTTAAGTGATTCAGTTTATATATGAAATGGGATGTAATGCCGTTTTATCACACCAAGCCTACCCAAAAAAATTATGAAATAATTTTATTCTACATTAACCGTGCTTCCGTTGCTTTACTTCATTTCTACTAATAGCTATCTCCGTTAATCATTTTTCAAACTTATTATTACCTTGTCTGCTTACCCTGCTATAAACACCTCTAACTAATTTTTACCCCCTCTAATCATCGCATGCCTGTCATTTATTAGATCTTGTTAAACGAATTTTTTAAACGTGCTAGTCTTCCACGAATAACACACGAATAATCCCAGATAATTGTCATGTCTCACCGCCAGTTTATAAACTAGTCAATTTCTCAAAGTCTACCAAACCAAAAATTCCAAAATACTAATCGGAAAATGACTCCCGCTTGAGTCCGTTAACTCCCACTACATATATCGCTTGCGGAAAATTTTCCTAATCTTTCAGCGAATTATATTCGTGCCAATAAAATGCATTTAACTACCACCAAATTCTTCCATATCATTATATGGCCATCGTAATTTTCTGTCTCTGTTATTATCCCGAAACAAAACTCTACACAAATTTACTCTCCTCATCCTCTCTAGGTTGGAATTTACTATTGCGATACTTATTTATTTATTTATTTATTTCAATTCTTTATCTGATCATTTACGATCTAAATAAAATGTAAAGAGTATGTGGGTGGGGAAAAGCTCATTGGAGGTGGACTTTAATACCCTCCTCAAATGTGCGTAAAAACCCCACCATCTTTTAACAATTACAATAGCATTACACTACATTTCACAACAACATAATTCACAATAACATAGTTACGATAGTTTTTACATATTGCTTTCAATTCTGCGGCGATATAGAATGGGAGCTTCGTTAAAGTCGAACTGATCCGAATAGCGGTTTAATTGACGAATCATTGAAGAAATTGGAGAATGGGCAGCATATTGCGTTGACTGAAATTCTACCTGGAGCATGGATCTCGATCGTAAAACTCTGGATGGTGCATAAAATCCTATTTCAGACAGAAGATCTGGAGCATCAAATTCGGCTGTGATTAGTTTTGTCATTAATACAGCTTGTGACACACTTCTTCGTTGTTCCAAAGTTTTTATTCCAAGCAGTCGAACAAATTTTCGCTGAATTCGCTCTATTCTGTCCATCCAAAATGCTTGATACGGATACCAAACAACACTGGCAGACTCTAGGTTGGAACGAACCAATGCACAGTACAGTGCTTTGAAACAAAGGGGATCATCGAACTGATTAGCTATTTTAAAAATAAATCCGAGCTGGCAATTAGCTTTCTCAACAATCGTAGATATATGCAGCTTGAAAGTCAGTTTTTCATCGAGCGTCACTCCTAGTTTTTTAACCTGCTTAACTCTGCTTAGTTTGATGCCAGCTATATTGTATTCGAAATGGATTGCATTTTGGGGACGATGATAACTTATTACGAAACATTTATCGAAGCACAGCACCAATTGGTTTCGCGTACACCAGTCATGGAACAGATCAAGCAGCCTTTGCAATTCTCTACAGTTCTCTATTCGGCGGATAGTCAGATATATTTTAGATCATCAGCGAAAAACAATTTCCCGCCTCGATTGAGAATAATCGCTGCATCGTTAACATATATTGAAAACAACAATGGGCCCAAATTACTACCCTGTGGTACACCTGATAGGTTCGTAATTTCAACAGAGTTAGAATTACCGATTTTCGCAAAAAGTTGCCTGCCTATTAGATAGGATTCCAGCCTTTTGCAAAATCTTTGAGTACAGGTTATCTTTTCTAATTTACTTAAAAGGATGGAATGTGTGTTCACAGTATCAAAAGCGGCTTTTAGATCGGTGTATATCGTATCTACTTGGGCTTTGGCTTTGGAGATTGGTTTCAACAGTACGCCCGCGAAAAAATCCATGTTGCGCCGTACTTATATAATTTCAGCAGGCAGCAGACAACGCTTCGTTTACAATCGTCTCAAAAATTTTTGATTCCGCGCATAGAGAGGTTATTCCTCTATAATTTACTACGTTGGATTTATCTCTCTTCTTGAAAACCAGAAACATGCGAGATTGTTTCCAAGCAATGGGGAAACACTGTTGATGGAAGGATAAATTGAAGAGCCAGGTTAACGGGGCAGCTATAACATCGGCACATTTTTTTTTTGCCGTAAGAATTCTACACGCAAAAGTTGAAGTGTGCGTAACCAGATCATTTATGAGCGAAATTAGCGCATTTACTGATTAAAATTGGAACCAGTACAGCGCATGTTCGTTGGGCATAACGCATTTGATGCTCTAGCGTATTTTGAAAGCATTGCGCAGCTCCAAACCACTACACTTATAAAGCATCAGCCGATGTTCAGAAGGTTGGCATCGTTAAAACAGTGCAACCAGCAATACTGATAAGTTGGGTACTGACTCCATTGATGAAATTATTGTCTGATCGATTCACTTTCATGAATCAGGTCATTTTAAAACATCATTCAATCATTAAAAATAAACAAAAACATGAGATTAGTCCAAAACATTTTGCATTCAATTATGACTCTGGTTTCATTCACATGCATTCGGTTCTGCGTTACTGGCACCAGCGTCAATAACTTCCGCGGCAACAAGGCTCGCTATTGGCTGTTTCGGTTGCTGACGATTTTTAGGGATGCACGAGCCGTTGATACGCACCGGCTCGCGAAAGTAAAGAACGGTTTTTTGAGCGCCTAGAAACTGATCGTTCGCCCGAAGCCGAAGTTTACCGAGACATTACGATTTTTGTGTATATGATACATATTCTGATTTTGATCTCTGTCAATGTATTCCTTGTACAACTTTTGCGTTATGCGTATCACGCATTGGTTGTGCGAAGTCAGAGCAACGGGACGAATTAAAAGGACACATTGGATGGTTAAAGCTTGAACTTTTGCGTGTACCAGGGCCATGCGAAAAGGATGAATTTACTCTACTGGTGGCGGAAACAACGAGCTGTTCGCTTACGCTTAAAATGTCCATACTTATAATTTCTGGTGGCACATTGGTCAGAGCTTGTTCAATTTGTGAAACGGTAATTGGTGTGCTACTAAAAACGCTTAAAATGTGCTGTGCAAATAAGTTGCACTTGTCGATGGGCGATGTAGCAATCACACCATCGAGGAATATAGTCGAAGGTAGGCCATTTTGTTTTCTCTTCGTATTAACGAACTTCCAAAATTTCATTGGATTTTGTCGCAAACTTTGCTGCGTAGAACGAACGTGAAGATTGTAAAGAAACTTCTGTTGCTGGCTTTGGTAAAGCTATGTTTCGAGAATGGGCAACGTTGCCGAGTGTAAGCTCGAAAAGCCCTCGCCCGGATTCTTTTCATGTGACGAAGCTTGCCGTTGGACCATGGCGGTTTTCTGGGAGCTCGACGAGGGGGTACAGTAATCAATACGCAGTCCATCATTATCTGATTGCACAAGGCGACGGCATCATTGACATCAGTGAACTGCTCAAGCACACTCCAATCTACTTGTAACAGAAGGTCACGTAACAACACTGTGTTCGTTCTGCGGTAGTCCAGTTGGTTCAAATTTTGCTCGTCCATAAATTCAACAATCCGTTGGGCAGTCAGTTCTACGTATAGAGCAGGATGAAACACGTCAAGTACAGTAATCGTTTCTGGTGCTTCCAAAACAAGGCAATTAGAACAACAATCTTTGTTAACAAAAACGAGATCCAAGCAACGCGATTGGTGGTTGCAAACAACATTTTTTTGTCTGAGTCCCAAAAAGGCGACACCATCAAGCAGCGTTCGACTAGCAGGCGTAAAAACAGACTCAGCTGGATCTGCAATCGCATAGTCTTGCGCATAGTTTCTCCAAACTAAATTTGGTTGGTTAAAGTCGCCTAGTATCAAAAATGTATCATGCGTCCTCATCCTAGTACTAGCAGCTTCAAACACCTCCAGTTGAGCTCGCATAACGTCGCAGTCTAAACGTTTCTCAGGTGGAATGTAAAGCACCGCGATAAAAACATGTTGGGTATCTATAACAATTTTTACAAGGAGCGTTTCAAGCCAGACCGGAACGACTTCGGTTATTTGAGAGCAAACGAACGACGTGGAAACAGCAATTAATACACCGCCACCGCGTTGACGAATGCTGTTGTTTGAGTTGCGATCAGTGCGAAAGACAATGTATGAATCGCCGAATAGTTGCAATGAATTGATACGACTATCGAGCCAAGTCTCTGTTAGTACATATTGTTCGGACAGAAACTCCTGCCTCAGCTGGGGATCACTGTAAATTGTGAGTGACCAGCTGAGGCCCAAGCGACACTGGTTTGCGCGCGATTATTGTAAGCTTTGTTCTGGCTCGACAATGCTGCCGTCCGAGAGGCAGCCTATAAAAGCGCTCTCCACAGCAGCGCTAGTGTTAATTGTTGTCATAAGTCGATAAACGCTCGCCGGCAGCGCCGTCACTCAAATTCACTGCTGCACCGGTGGTGTAAATTTTGTTTTATACCAGAAACTGGTATACGTTTTGGTCTATTTTTGTCACTTTTTGGAACAAAAAATAGATCGTTCTAAAACCCTTTGTACGCTGCCAATAGGTGGGTAAAATGTCATATTCCAATTGAATACCTCATTTTTGGCTATTTCCATATAAGCGTTTTGCGAGTGTTGGGGAATAAACAAAACAAAGATTTTTTAATTTTTTTTTCTTCATCTATAGTTTATTTGACACGGCACAAATACAATTCAATGTTTAACGGCGCCAATTATATCTGGTAGCTTACTTTCTAAAGTATCTTAATAACTAAAAGCAAATTTTTTATCCTCGCTGCCGACTACGAGCTGAAACTAAATCTAACTTAAAGCTAGAATATTTTGCATTAAAAGCACAGGTTTGCTGTTTGATGGTTTTCATTGCCATAGGTAAGCAGCATATTAAATTTGTTCCGCTGCTGGGCCAAGATATTACGGACTGGCATATTGGGTTGTTTCCATCGGGCCTTGAGAGTATCGTGCGGGTCTGATTGCTGTTTCTGGATCCGGGGTCTTAACGTGTTCTTGTCGTTTGGTTGGATGTAGGCGGAAGGGGATAGGACTAAACTGGGGCGTGGATGGATTTCAGGAAAACGTATATAAGGGACATGTAGGATAGGTCACGGCTCGCCAAGACATCACGAACAGGAACAGCCGGCTGCCTACCTTCGGCCTGCAGGGAAGCTATTAATCTAGACCTGGCGTCACGGTGTACAGGGCATGACCAAACAACGTGCTCTATGTCGTGATAACCTTCACCACAGGCACAGATACCACTCTCCCCGAGCCCAACACGACGGAGATGCGCGTCAAATCTATAGTGATTGGACATAAGCCGGGACATCACGCAAATGAAATCCCGACCTACATCCAACCCCTTGAACCACGGGTTCGTCGATACCTTGGGGATTATGGAATGTAACCACCTTCCCAGTTCCCCCTTGGTCCAAGAATTTTGTCAACTGATGATCGTATTCTGACGTACAAATGCGAAAAATTCATTAAAGGCAATTGGTCTTACATAAATATCACCGTTTGTTGCGCCCACCTTAGCCAAAGAGTCCGCTTTCTTATTACCCGGTATCGAGCAGTGAGAAGGGACCCACGCTAAGGTAATCTGAGTAGATTTTTCGGATAAAGCACTCAGATGTTCCCGTATTTTCCCCAGGAAATACGGAGAGTGCTTAACATCTTTCATCGATCGGAGAGCCTCAATGGAACTGAGACTGTCTGTAAAGATGAAATAATGGTCCGTGGGCATTTTTTCGATAATCCCTAGGGTGTACTGAATTGCAGCTAATTCTGCGACGTAAACAGAAGCAGGATTATCGAGTTTATGGGAGACGGTTAAATTGTTATTGAAGATACCGAAGCCAGTGGACCCATCAAGAAGTGATCCGTCAGTGTAGTACATATTGTCGCAGTTGATGTTTCGATATTTATTGGAAAAAATTTTAGGGATCTGCTGCACGCGTAAATGATCCGGGATTCCACGAGTTTCTTCTATCATGGATGTATCGAAAAACACAGTAGAATCAGAAGTATTTGATAAGTCGACACGATTTGGAATATTCGAAGAAAGGTTAATATTTTTGGACATGTGATTGAAATACAATGTCATAAAACGGGTTTGAGAATTAAGTTCGATTAACCTTTCAAAATTTTCAATCACGGGACGGTTCAAGACCTCACATTTGATTAGAATACGAGAAGACAGGCTCCAGAAGCGGTTTTTCAATGGTAGTACTCCAGCTAAGATCTCCAAACTCATCGTATGGGTCGATTGCATGCAACCCAAGGCGATACGCAAACAACGATATTGTATTCGCTCCAGTTTGATAAAATGTGTGTTTGCTGCGGAGCGGAAGCAGAAACACCCGTACTCAATGACAGACAATATCGTTGTTTGGTAAAGCCTTATAAGGTCTCCTGGGTGGGCTCCCCACCATTGTCCGGTTATTGTACGAAGAAAATTCACTCTTTGTTGACATTTTTTCATCAGATACCTCACGTGACAACCCCAGGTGCTTTTAGAGTCGAACCAGACACCAAGATATTTGTGTACCAAAACCTGAGAAATCGTTTTACCCATTAATTGTGTTTGAAGCTGAGCAGGTTCATGCTTCCTAGAAAAAACTACTATCTCAGTCTTCTCCGGAGAGAATTCGATACCTAGCTGTAAAGCCCAAGCAGACAAATTGTCCAAGGTATCTTGCAATGGTCCTTGCAAATCGGCAGCTTTGGCTCCTGTAACAGAGATTACACTGTCGTCTGCAAGTTGTCTTATCGTGCATGAATTTGCCAGACATTCGTCGATGTCATTTACATGAAATTTGTAAAGAAGGGGGCTTAAACATGAGCCCTGGGGAAGACCCATGTAGCTAATGCGAAAAGTTGCCAAATCGCCGTGCGTAAAATGCATGTGCTTTTCGGACAACAAATTGTGCAAAAAATTGTTCAAAATTGGAGAAAATCCTTGTCGGTGAAGTTTACCCGAAAGAATGTCAATAGAAACGGAATCAAAAGCCCCCTTAATGTCCAAGAACGCAGACGCCATTTGTTCTTTGCGAGCATACGCCAGCTGAATATCTGTTGAAAGCAACGCAAGACAATCATTCGTCCCTTTGGCACGGCGGAAGCCAAATTGAGTATCTGATAGTAGACCATTTGATTCGACCCAATGGTCTAAAGACGGAGTATCATTTTTTCCATCAATTTCCGGATACAGGATAGCATTGCAATCGGCCTATAAGAGTTGTGATCAGAAGCTGGTTTCCCTGGTTTTTGGATGGCGATCACCTTCACTTGCCACCAATCCTGCGGTACAATGTTTTGCTCCAGGAACTTATTGAACAAGTTCAACAAGCGCCTCTTGGCATTGCCGGGTAGATTCTTCAACAAGTTGAATTTGATTCTATCTAACCCAGGCGCGTTATTGTTACAGGACAGGAGGGCAACTGAAAATTCTGCCATCGTAAAAGGTGATTCTATCGCGTCGTGGCCCGGAGACATATCGCGAACAAAGTTTTGCTCAGGAACAGAGTCCGGACATACTTTCCTGGCAAAATCAAATATCCACCGACTTGAAGACTCCTCGCTTTCGTTGACCGTTACGCGATTCCGCATTCTTCGGGCTGTGTCCCAAAGAGTGCTCATCGATGTCTCCCTCGACGTCTCGTTCACGAACCGACGCCAATATCCGCGTTTCTTTGCTTTAGCCAAACTTTTAAGCTTGGTATTAAGCTCCGAATACCGTAAATAGTCGCCAGGTATACCTCCCTTCTGGTAGGCCTTAAACGCGTCGGATCTTTGCGTGTAGACATCGGAGCACTCTTGGTCCCACCACGGAGTGGGAGGCCGTTCTTTGATCGTTACGCCGGGATATTTCTTCGTTTGGGCTTGCAACGCGGCGTCGAGAATCAAGCCCGCGAGGAGGTTGTATTCTTCAAGTGGTGGATGATGTTGAATCGACTCGACCGCTTTTGAAATCATTTCCTCGTATAACTTCCAATCGACATTCCGTGTGAGGTCATACGGAATGTCAATTGGTCGCATGCGAGTCGACCCGTTATTAATTGAAATAAGAATAGGCAAATGGTCGCTACCGTGAGGATCAAGGATTACCTTCCATGTGCAATCCAACCGTAGCGACGTCGAACATAAGGATAGATCCAAAGCGCTTGGGCGCGCTGGAGGTTTCGGGATACGTGTCATTTCACCGTTGTTTAAAATAGTCATGTCGAAGTCATCGCAAAGGTTATAGATTAAAGAGGAGCGGTTATCATTGTATGGGGAACCCCAAGCCACGCCATGAGAGTTGAAGTCTCCCAAAATCAAACGTGGCGAGGGAAGAAGTTCTATTAAATCAAAGAGCAGCCGTTGCCCAACCTGTGCTCTGGGAGGAATATATATTGAGGCAATACAAAGCTCTTTACCTTGTATTGTCATTTGACATGCGACAACTTCGATGCCTGGAATCGAGGGGAGGTTAATACGATAGAAAGAATAGCACTTTTTAATCCCTAAAAGTACTCCTCCATATGGGTGTCTCGATCAAGGCGAATAATATTAAAATCATGGAAGTTGAGATCAATATTTGAAGTAAGCCAAGTTTCACAAAGGGAAAATGCATCGCATTTGTTTTTATTTATCAAAACTTTAAACGAATCAATTTTTGGTAAAATACTTCTACAATTCCACTGTAAGACAGGAATAGAATCCTTCATATACGCAGTTGAATTAGGCATCGAAGGATACAATCGCTGCAAGGAGGGGCCATTGGGCAGTCAACTGCTTCAAAAATGATCTAACTGTTGGGAGGAATGCTGTAAGAAAAATTTTAATTGGATCGGGTATATTGAAATTTTCAAAAATCCAGTCCACAATGTCAGAAAATTTCACTAATCCAGAGTTTGTTTCATCAACTGGATGTGCAAAAGGAACAACTGGGGTTTTAGATGTTCCTGGCAGTGCTGGGAACTCCTTCTGGGACTTTAAATTTGCAAGCCCAGGAGGAGTTTGCTTCGGTTTTTCCGCAGCACTGTTTGGTTTGTTCGTACTTTTCATTACACTTTGGGAAATCTTAGGACCTTTACGGGGAAGTTTAGGAGAAGAAACATTTTTCCTCTTCCTAGACTCCCCAGGATTGGCATAAGATGTTCCCGCTGATGAATCGTCAGAATCGGTTTCATCGGAGGGCAACAGATCAAAGGGGTTCGATGTTATGGTAGAAGTGGTCACGGTCTTCTTCAGCATCTCAGCGTAAGAACGCTTTGAACGCTCCTTGAGTGACCGCTTGATTTTATCTCTGCGCTGCATGTACACCGGGCATGTGGAGAGCTCATGCTGGTTTTCCCACAGTGAATACATTTTTCAGCATTAACACTGCAAGAATCTTCCGCATGAGTCTCCCCACACTTGCTACATCGTGCCTTATTGCAGCAGTAGGCGGCTGTGTGGCCTAACTGCTTGCAATTGGTGCAATTCATAACACGGGGTACATACAATCGCACAGGCAGACGAACCCGGTCGACCGAGACGTGACTAGGGAGTGCAGATCCGGCAAACGTAACGCGAAACGAGTCTGACGGAGTGTAAACTTTTTACCGCCGACGAGAGACATGGACCGCAATTGCTTACAATCCAAAATCTTCGCCTGTGTTTCGGTATTTTTGAAGCAACCGGTTGCGCTTTTTAGGATACACTCGACAGACAGACTCGAATCGGTTATGACACCGTCGATCTCCACGTCTCGTGCGGGTATGTATACGCGATACTCGCGTGTGAAGAGCTCAGAGCAAGCGATAGCATTGGCCTGTGCCAGATCACTGACCACGACACGGAGCTTGTTAGGTCGGACCTTGGAAATTTCGGTCACGGCCTTGTACCCCTTCGTCAGGTCTTTTGAAATTTGCAGTATGTTTAATCGCTTTGAATTCACTCCTGCCTTTGGACGAAAATAAACAGTATAGCTGCCCTGTTGAGATCCGTCCGGGTAAAGCCTGGGGCGAGAGGGGACTGGAGAATGATCAGGGGAGGGGGTAACAGAAGGGTCAGGGTCAGGGGGGTTCGGGGATGGTGGCATGGAAGGCGAGGGATCTATATCCATCGCGCTAAATGTAGCGCACTAGCGAACTAGCGCCGACAAGAACACGTACCTCTTTACTTCTTCCTTCCAGCAGTGGTTGTCCGATCGTTCGAAGCTGCACCCAAAGCAGCCAGCAGCACCAGTATAGCAGCACCAATACAGCCACCAGCAGTGAGCCGGGTGTGAGATCACTCAGCACAGCGACACGGACTCGACTGTCAACTGATGGCCTTGAATAATACACTCTTTTGTTTGGCTATTCGTACACACGGACCGGATTGTAATAGAACGACCACTTTGCACGTCCGTTTCTGTCGAGTGTTCGACGCGGGATGAAAAGATTTTTTATGACAACTCACAATTCATTTTTGTGGCTTTTCTGAAGCAGAATATGAACAGGTTTGTCGTTTTTGGCATCAAGGAAACCGACCAGCAAAAGGGGGAATTCTGAAAGACCATAACCGTCGCCTCAATTGTATTGGGACTAGAGGAGAACTTAAGAGGCCAGAAAAATGTTTCTAGAAGACACTGAACTGAAAACGTTCAAAATGCTGGGGTGACATTGCGCATTTCGTTTCGAGCAACTCGAACAAAACTAAATGATCGCTGGGGGCGTTATGTTTCGTTTTTCGTATTTTTCGACTTTGCGGGTTAGATGAGCCGCTGGACAAATGACAATGACTGCTCCTTTTAAGCTTGAAGCATAACTGGCAGTATGTGACCTACGCGATCAAATATTTTACGCTATCCTCCGAAACCCTACTTGTAGCAGAAATTTTAGATCTTTTAGATTTTTACCAATCCATCCTGAGAAATGTCATTGACGCTCCGGTCAAATCGTCAAATCCATAAAGTCTTGTGGATATAAAGTGTCTTGCCAAAGTAATCGTTTAATGTGCGTAAAAATTATCGAATTTCCGTTTGTTAAATATTGAGTGTTTTTTATTATAACAAGTCTCATTAACTGATAGCATGGGGTATTGAATTGTTGACAGTGTGACAGATGTCAGCGGTTTAAAACAACAAGATATACAACACCGGTGCGGAGAACGAAAAGTTGGTCTATATTAGCTGGTTCTATTTAAGTTTCGCTGGTGTAAATCTAGTATAAAGTTGTTTCAAAAATAGACCACCGCTGAAGATGCCCTAATCAATTTATAATAACATTTTAACCATTTTTGATCGTTTTTCCTAACGGATTTTATTTTTTCTGAAAAAAGTACTGTAAATCTTTATCGATGACATCAGAGAACACAAAATGTTTCTCATCTATTTTTTTTAAATGTCATTTGCATAGCATTGCATTTGCACTTTGCATAGATGTTCTTATGGGCTGGAGATGTCATTTTGCGCTATTATTATTTTTTGTTTTTGGTCACGAATAATTTGGCGGCATCCATAAATTACGTAATACCTATAGGAGGGAGGGGGGATATATTTTTTGGCATTATGATTTGTTATATAGGGGAGGGGGAGGTAAGATCAGCGTTACGTAACAAAAAATCCATGGGGAGATATTCCAAATATGAGCATTTTTATTTGGCATATTCTTATACAGCGTTACGTAATTTTTATGGGGGGTAGGTTTTGGCGTTACTTTTCGTTACATATGGGAGGGTGAGGGTCCAAAAATTGGGTTTTTAGCGTTACGTAATTTATGGATGTTGCTAAGGCAATCGACGAGACAGGTGCGGTCAGCTGATTTCAGTTAGTTTTCAACTTTTGACAGCCTTAGGTATGTTCGAACGGTCGCAACTTGGATGCAACCCGGATCGAAAAGCACGAAAAACAAACGATCGGTTGCTCCAGTATGGTTAGTGACAATCCTTTACCCAATAATAAAATATCACTTTAGATTTTTTTTCCGGCATTAAAAGATTTTGTGTTAGGTTGTGTTTTGGTTTTGCAACTTGAAAAAACAATTACAAACGTACAAGCAGTGAAACGTCACCCGTGAATTGCCTTATGGATGGTTGAAAAATATTTTTAGAGACAGAACGGTTTGCTTAATCGATGTGACTTCTTCAGAAAAGTTGCAGATAACAGTTTTATCTTACCGATAAAAGTATACACAAAAAAAATTATTTTGCAACACAAAACAAGGAAAACAACTTGTTTTAAATTTTTTTTTTACTACAAATGGTTTATGGTTGTATGCTCCAGTGTTGCTAAACTCGCTCTAAACAAGCATGCGATACTCCAAGTAGTGCTCTCACCGCTACCGAAATCACACACACAAGTACCTCCACCATTCGAACTGTCTCTCGTTCTTTCACACTTCCTTCATTTCACACCACCGACTGTTGACGCTTGCGAGTTTTCTTCGCTCCCAAAACCATGGACACACACTCCTATTTACGGTCTTATTCGCGTGCACTCCCCTACTCGCGAGCACGATCAGCCAAAAATAATGGTTTCAAGACGCATCGGAATGGCGTGGCGTGATGCAGAGGATCGATAATAGTTAGGTAAACTGTGTTAATGTAGTAAAAGCTGTTCCTATCAAATGCTTAAATGTTCATAAGTTGTCGTCAAAATGTCGCCTCAAATTCTCTCAGAAAGCAATATGTTGAACATCATGAACATCCTGAATAGTAGAACTAATGTTTGACGTTGATGGTTGCTCTAAACTGGGCTCCTTCGCATTATTGTGGAAAACATCAACAGGGTCTACTTATAAAAAAGTTGGTCACTCAGTTATTTGTTCCTTGGTGCACATTTAAATTTCGAACTCGTACTGAGACATGAAGATCATATCGAATTTACAATCGTCTATATCAAGGCACAACAACATTTTGATTAAGGTGTAATGTATGAACGACAAAATTTTAACTCTTCAATTGACTATTTAGTTCATCCTCTAAAGGACAATTAGTTTTTTAATTCAATTTAGGATATGATGCTGATCCCATCTCTGTGCTATTCCTGACATTAAAAGCTGTTTTCGGACAAAAAATTTGACGACAGACAGATTTTGATTGCCAACACCCCCGTTTGTGTGTTGCCAAAACACGGCAGATTTTCACTGGAGGAATTGTCGCTACCGCACATAAACAGCTTCTTACTAGAAAGGTAATACCGTTACACTTACCGCTGACACTGCTACTACTACCGCTACTGGTACTCGCTATCGCTGCTGCCCGCTGCTACATAGTTAGCACCCATCCTTCACTAGTAAACTGATTGCTTTTTCAAGACTTTTTAATAAATTTTGTTTTATTTCTTGTTATTTTAACACTTTTCAATAACAATTTTCAATAGTAGGGTAGTGAAAGGTTTCGGCAATACCTACACTAGTTCAAATAATAAAATTACAATTGTCTGTATTTGGGGGCTCATGCGTGGATAATTTTCAATTGATTGCTACAAAAACGACGGGAATGCGTTGGAGACTAAGCGGCTTATAAGCATTAAAAAACACAAATTTTGTCCCCTTTTCCGTTTTTATATTTTCATTTTCACCCCAATGTAGCCGATCTTACCGAGAAATGTAGTTCTACGTAAAAAAAAACAAGTCTTTATTATGCTCAACTTCAGTGATGTGTCAAGATAGTTTACAGTTCCAAATTCCCGCTAGCGAAATTTGTCAGAAAACCTGGTTGGAAAACACACAGGTATTTCACCAATCTGCAGTTTACAGTTCATGTGAAGCGAATACAACCACCACCTAACTGATTGGGGAGCGGGGGTGATAGATGCAACCGAAAGATCATTCAAATCGATCGAGTTACTGCTGCGGCTTGCAGAATTACGTACACACACAGCTGTTTGAATTGAACAGCATTCGTTGGCACAGCCGGCACATTATTTAGTTTTTCTGCAAAATAGGCACGAATTCTTCTACCGCCTAATTTATCTTTACAGGCGGGACAAATAAGCATTGCCTTCCCTTGTGCGAACAAATCCTTGTGGGCACAACCGTTAATTTCACAACATTGCTAGCCGATGTGACAAAAGGCATCGCAGAAACCGCGGGGCACTGGTTTCAAATCATTAATAGGCAGATGACACTCGCCGCACAGCTTCTTATCCATCAATTCTAGCAGCAATCGTATGTTCTCTGCCACAGTTGTTTCAGTTTCAACCGCACTTGATAATACTGTGTTGAGTAAATTTATGCAACCGGACACTCGTCATATGTTTTATCAACACGTTCACTCGCGAAAACCTTGTTTTGCACATGAAATACGCTAGTCCACCTACGGTATTAATCACGGTTTCTAAACTTGCAATCACTGAATATACCGGCGCACAGTTTGACAGATATGTGTTACGTTTTTAGCAGTCATGAGTCGTATTTATAAAAACGCTCTAGGTAGCTCATGATATTCAGAGTCCAACCCATGGTATCATGAGTCATAACTCATGATTCTATGAGTCCATGCGACAGCGATGTGTTACGCTTATAATAGCCATGAGTCACATTCTTGAAAACGCTTTTCATAGCTCATGATATTCGGGGTTGACATCATGATATCATGAGTCATAGGTCATGATTCTGTCGGAAAACAACATTCATGATTTCATGACCTGAAAGGTCATGAAAACGGGAAAATATTTTTACCCGTGTAACAGAAAATGCTCTTAAAGCTATTCTTATTCCCAACACGAGAGACATTAAAATCAAACACAAAATAGCAACGATTGAACACACGAGACATACTACGCATCGGTTCATTTAACCCGTAATCAAGTAGCAATCCTAGATCTTTTACTGTCGTTTCACGCTTCAACTCAGTACCAAAAAGCGAGTAGTTGTGATAGTATAGAGCACGCTTACGGCCTGTACGAGAGTATCACTAACCACCCGAGCATACAACCCTGGATCGCAGCTTGATCCACTGCACAACTTCACACTACCCAATGATATTCTCTCCCAGCGAGCGGCTGGCTGATAGCGACGGGCGAGAAGGCTGGCGGGAGCTCGGCACATACTGGCAGCGTACGTGCTGATCTATTGTCATCATCATTTGAATCCGAAAGATAGCAGACGGCCACGATAAGAGCGTGAGTGGCACTCTCATACTATCACTGGCATGGGAACTGGGCAACTTCACAAGGAGAAGCGGAGATTGGAGTTAAAAGGTCCAGAGCACAATCAAATCTGGTCAGTTCGATTGCAGATTATCGCCAAGAAGAGACGCTGGCTAACGCGTCACCTTTACTTATTGTTCATTAGTCGTTTAATATAAGTAATATGCGTAAGAATAAATGTTAATTATTTAAATTCTGTTTGAATATATCCGCCGAGTTTTATTTCGGCTACGGTAATCGCGAATGGTGCTATAATTGAGTGGTCATAGAAGATAGTGTGCTGGTAATTTGGCCCAGAGAGCCTTCCAACTTTCCTCCGCTTATGCATCGGTCGATGTAGGACTGGACTGCCTCACCGCTATCGAAGTCATCCGGATGGATAGCAGCCAGTAATCCTACATTGTGGTCCTTCGAGCCGGATTCTGGGCCGGTAAATTACCAACGGAGCTTACTTAAAGGAAGTATAAGCAACCAAGTCAAGCGGTCAACTTCTGGCGCCATTGCATATTCATAAAGGACGACGGTTGTCCTTCATATATCCTTGAGGAACAAAGGATAGTTTCGCCATTGCAATTTTAGTAACTCCACTGGCATCGGCATTTTCCCGCAAATTCTTCGCCAAATTGGAAATAATAAGGAATAATTGGTTTATACGACGGTTGGAACGATCTTCACGGAAAATTTAGTTGCAATCGACCTGTACTGCATGGGATATTAGTGACAATTTATTTATTGCCAAGCGGAAACGGAGTTTCACGTGTTCTTCGACTACCACTGGACCAGCGCGGATTTTAGTTTCACGGGTAAATATTACATGTTCAGTGTGTATGTCCGGCCGAAGCGTGACATCATCATTCTTACACTCGCTTTTCGAAATTCCATTCTTTTCACGGAGCCGAATCAACCCAACAAGTTGCTGTGACTTCTGATGGTCAAATCAAGCTGAGGATTTCGAACAACGGTCATAGGAAAACTGCTAGTTTGGTGCTATTTTAAGGCAATAACCCCCAACATTAGCGTTGGGAAAGCTTACACGGTGGACAAGAGGCAGCGCGAAAACATTTTCGTCCAGGTTAGTGAACATTACTAGTATATGTCACCGAAGCTAGGCGTTCAGAAATACACTCCTGAATGAATTTTTTCCTCTTCGAATCCTGCGTCATTATTTTCAACATATTTGGCCAGCCGGCTGCAGTCGTACATTTGCTCAATCACATATTGCATTTTGTGAATGAGTTACCATTATTGAGTCGCATTTGGTTCCCGGGTGAGTTGTGCAGTATATGCCCCGCCGAGGCATTTCATACAAAAGACTACACCACGTGTTTCTCCTCTTCACCTCCTACTGAACGTTTCTGCCGTTACGAGAAATCGAAGCAATAAAGCTTCAAGGCGGTATTTTGGCGTGGCAATTGTTTCATTTGAAGCAAATTTGCCTGTTTTGTCAGGTGGGTTAATTACACAGTATATGCCAGCCAAGCTAGGCAAATTCGCGGAATATTACAACATCCATACTTTCTCTGCTATCCTTGCGCGTAACGTCATTCAACCATGCCGTCGACCGCTTCAGCATCAAAGAAGACGCCATCACTGAAAAGCTTGTCCGTTAAGCTTAAGGAGATACAGACTTCCATGATGGATATTTGGAAGTTTATCGAGAGCTTTCCGGAAGACGCAACGATAAGCAAAATAAACGTTCGACTGGAAAAATTAGATGAGCTGTGGGAAAGGTTCAGTGAGGTTCTTGTGGAAATTAAATGCCACGAGGACTATGATGCTGAAGATGAAGCCTACGACAAGGAAAGGCTAGAATTTAATAACCGTTATTATGAAGGAAAGGCCTTCCTCATGGAAAAAGTAAGGGAAAGGGAAGAGCCAGTGTTAGAAAGGACTTCGCGTGTTAATGAGTCGGCAACTGAGGGTGCACTTGATAACGTGCGGCTTCCGCAGATCAAATTACAAACTTTTAACGGTGAGATAGACGACTGGTTGAGCTTTCGGGACTTATTCACTTCACTTATACACTGGAAAACGGAACTACCTGAGGTGGAGAAGTTTCACTATTTGAAGGGATGCCTTCAAGGTGAACCAAAAAATATGATTGACCCCCTTAAAATCACGAAAGCAAACTACCTAGTGGCATGGGAGATGCTGCTGAAACGGTATAATAACTGCAAGCAGCTGAAAAAGAGGCAAATTCAGTCGCTATTTTCGTTGCCAACGCTCGCGAGGGAATCGGTAGGAGAATTGCACACGTTATTGGAGAGTTTTGAACGAGTAGTGCAAACTCTGGACCAGATAGTACAGTCGTCTGACTACAAGGATTTGCTGCTAGTCAACATACTTACCACTCGGTTGGATCCTGTAACCCGTAGAGGTTGGGAGGAAGCTTCTTCGACGAAGGAACAAGATACGTTGGAGGACCTTCTAGATTTTCTGCATCGTCGAATTCGCGTTTTGGAATCTTTGCCAGCCAAAACAGTTGAAGCAAAAATGCCGCCAAGTGCAATACTAAAACCAAGGCAAAGCACTAGCAGGACTAGTTTTAGTGCAGTACCAACGTCTGGGGGGCGTTGTGTGGCTTGCTCATCCCATCACCCACTGTTTCAATGCAGCACTTTCCAAGGAATGTCGGTTGCGGACCGGGATGGGCTTTTGAAAGGTCACGCACTGTGCCGAAATTGCTTTCGGATCGGACACCAAGCGAAGGAGTGCCAATCCAAATACTCCTGTCGCAACTGTAAGGGACGTCATCATACCCTGGTCTGTTTTAAGGTGGAAAGGTTAGGTGACACAAAGGTAGCAATGGTTGTTAAGGAAAGGAATGCACCAACCAAAAGGGAACAACCTACAGCTTCCCACTCTTCGTCATCGCAAGTGGCTAACGTGGCAGCCACTAAGGTTTCGGTTTCCAATGCTACGCATCAATACTCTTCCCAGGTGTTGTTAGCAACTGCGGTCATTATTATAGAAGATGACGAAGGTGTTTCCTACCCAGCACGGGCTCTCCTGGATTCGGGTTCAGAGAGCAATTTCATCTCGGAACGGTTATGCCAATGTATCAAAGTATCTCGCAAGAGGGTAGATGTCTCAGTTTCTGGTATCGGACTGGCAACGATGAAGGTAAAGCACAGGATTCACGCGTTGGTACGTTCGCGAGTTTCGGATTTTAGTCGCGATTTGGAGTTTTTAGTTTTACCTAAGGTAACGGTTAACCTTCCAACAACCGCAATTAAGACGTCTGGATGGTCTATTCCAGAAGGGGTTGAATTAGCTGATCCGGCATTTTTTCAATCGAAAGGCGTAGATGTGGTCCTTGGGATAGAGGCATTTTTTGACTTCTTCACCACCGGCAAACGAATGTCTCTTGGAGAGCAGCTGCCATCGCTAAACCATTCGGTATTTGGTTGGGTAGTCTGTGGAGGATTAGCAAATTCTACACAAGCGTTACGTATTAACTGCAACGTTTCAACGGCAGAGCGATTAGATGCCATGATCGAACGATTTTGGAGCTGCGAAGAAATTGAGGAAGATAATTCATATTCTCCTGAGGAAAAACGCTGCGAGGAGCTTTTTCAGCGTACAGTTTATCGAGAAGAAAATGGGCGATATACAGTAGCATTACCGAAAAATGACGACAGGTTGCTTCGATTGGGACAGTCCAAGGACATCGCATTCCGACGTTTGCGAGGTACGGAACGCAGATTAGCAAGGGATACTGATTTGCGCACGCAGTACACGGCATTTATGGATGAATATTTAGAAATGGGCCATATGCGAAAGGTGAATAAGGATGTTCACGTTAAGGGTGAGCGGTGCTTTCTGCCACACCATCCGGTTGTTAAGGCAGCGAGTACAACAACGAAGGTGCGGGTGGTTTTTGATGCCTCCTGTAAATCATCGTCTGGCATCTCGTTGAACGACACTTTGCTGGCAGGGCCAGTGATACAAGAGGATTTGCGGTCTATTGTGCTGAGGTGTCGTACTCGCCAAATTATGGTAGTATCGGATGTTGAAAAAATGTTTCGGCAGATTCGTGTTCGGTCAGAGGATAGACCGCTTCAGTCCATCCTATGGAGATCGTCACCATCAGAGGAAGTGGAGGTTTACGAGCTAGGTACAGTGACGTACGGAACCAAACCGGCACCTTTCCTTGCTACGCGAGTTTTACAACAGCTATCGGTGGACGAGGAGGGAAAATATCCGCTGGCAGCTCGAGCAGTGAGAGAAGACACGTATATGGACGATGTCATCACCGGTGCAAACGACACAAATACCGCGAAGGAGTTAAGAATCCAGCTAGATATGATGATGTTGGCAGGGGGATTTAGGCTTAGGAAATGGGCTTCAAACTGCACTGAGGTACTGGACGGCATCCCGCAGGAGAACCTGGCCATACACGAGGGAGTGAATTTGGACCCAGATCCAGCGATTAAGACTCTCGGTTTAACGTGGGTTCCAAAACTCGACATTTTTCGATTCCAATTCTGCATTCCCGAGTTGAAGGAGGAAACAGTGCTAACAAAACGTACAATTCTATCAATTATCGCCACATTATTTGATCCGTTGGGGTTGCTGGGAGCAGCCGTCACAAGTGCTAAAATTCTAATGCAGCAGTTATGGACACTGCAAGATGAGGAAGAACGTAAATTGGAATGGGATCAGCCTGTACCATCCCAGCTAGAGAAAGTATGGCGTAAATTCCTTGCGCAATTACCAATTTTAAATAAAGTTACCGTACAGCGTTGCATAATTATACCAAATGCAGCTTTCGTGGAAATGCATTGCTTTTCCGATGCCTCAGAAAGGGCCTACGGTGCATGCGTGTACATCAGAAGTCAAAACGCGGCAGGAGATGTTGTGACTAGACTTCTTACCTCAAAGTCGAAGGTTGCACCCTTAAAAAGGCAAACAATTCCACGCTTAGAGCTTTGTGGAGCACGGTTAGCCGCTCAGCTCTATGATAAGGTCAAACGCGCTATTAAAATTCCCCTGAGAACATATTTTTGGACCGATTCAACATGCGTTTTGCGCTGGATTCAAGCGTCCCCCGCGAATTGGACAACCTACGTCGCCAATCGGGTGTCCATAATTCAAACGTTAACGGAAAACTGCTACTGGAGTCATGTGCCTGGCGTAGAAAATCCGGCCGATCTAATATCCAGAGGGATTTCTCCAGAAGATATCTTATCCAATAGCAGCTGGTGGCAGGGTCCGCAATGGTTACACTGTGGGCCAGAGCAATGGCCTAAAACTGCTGAGGTTATAGACGAAGCTGGAAAAGAAGAAAGACGTCTTACAATAGTTGCATGTAATGCACTTCCGGAAATAAGCTTCATCGAAAACTACATAAGCAAATTCACCACATATTCGGATATGATTCGTCGGACAGCGTACTGGTTACGGTTGAGGAAATTACTTCGTAAACCGAGAGACGAACGGAAGGATTACACATTCTTATCCACAACAGAACTTTTAGCCGCCGAGAACAGTCTGATCCGTTTAGTACAGGCGGAATCGTTTGCCAAAGAAATAAAGGCGCTGAAAGCGAATGAATCGGTACCCACGAACTCACGACTGCGATGGTACAGCCCTAGGTTGTCTGAGGATGGATTGATTAGGCTTGGAGGTCGACTTGAGAAATCAAATGAAGCAGAAGGTACGAAACACCCCATCCTATTGCCAGCTCGACATGCATTCACGCGCAAACTATTGCAACACTACCATGAGCGACTACTACATGCCGGGCCGCAACTGATGCTGGGAGCCGTGCGATTACATTATTGGCCATTAGGAGGGCGACAGGTAGCTAGACAAATCGTTCACCGCTGCGTAAAATGCTTTCGTTCCAATCCCACTAAGGTTCAACAATATATGGGAGAGCTACCATCATCCAGAGTTACTGTTGCAAGGCCTTTTGCCCGAACTGGAATTGATTACTTTGGGCCAGTATATGTGCGACCAGCTCCTAGAAAACATGCTGTGAAGGCATATGTCGCATTATTTATATGCCTATGCACAAAAGCCGTGCACTTAGAATTGGTCACAGATTTGTCAACCGATCGATTTCTTCAGGCTTTACGTCGCTTCGTTGCTAGACGAGGCAGGTGTTCCGATATTTATTCGGACAATGGGACTAATTTTGTGGGGGCCCGTAATAAGCTACAAGAGTTCTTAAAACTGCTTAGGAATCAGCGTCATCATGAAATCGTTGCGAGGGAATGTGCTTCTGAAGGCATACAGTGGCATTTTACACCTCCAGGTGCACCACATTTCGGAGGGCTTTGGGAGGCCGCAGTGAAGTCTGCCAAAAGACATCTGCTAAAGCTTGTTGGAGAAAACCCCGTTTCACCAGAAGATTTTATAACACTGCTCACTCAGGTTGAAGGCTGTCTCAACTCGCGACCTCTCACACCGATGTCTGACGATCCAAATGATCTGGAGCCTTTAACACCTTCGCATTTTCTTGTCGGAAGCTCACTTCAAGCCATACCTGAACCCAACTTAGAATCAGTGCCCTTCAATCGACTTAATCAATGGCAACAAATGCAACGAAACCTGCAAGAGTTCTGGCGCAGGTGGCGTCGAGAATATTTAAACCAGTTGCAAGCAAGGCAGAAACGCTGGAAACCACCAGTGCAGATACAAATAGGCAAACTAGTCGTGATACAGGACGACAATCTTCCACCAATGCGCTGGCGAATGGGAAGAATCACAGCCATTCATCCCGGTGACGACAACGTAGTTCGCGTCGTTACAGTTAAAACTTCGTCAGGGGTGCTTGTTAGACCAGTAGAAAAGCTTTGCATCCTACCTGTACCGGATGGCGATGAGGAGCTTGAGATGAACGCTACACCAACCCATAATGCGTAAACACCGTTCCATCTTCCCGTCCCGCCGAAGAGGATCTTTCCGTCTCTTTTATTTTCAGAAATCGGCCATTTCTGGGTGGGTGAGGATGTACGAGAGTATCACTAACCACCCGAGCATACAACCCTGGATCGCAGCTTGATCCACTGCACAACTTCACACTACCCAATGATATTCTCTCCCAGCGAGCGGCTGGCTGATAGCGACGGGCGAGAAGGCTGGCGGGAGCTCGGCACATACTGGCAGCGTACGTGCTGATCTATTGTCATCATCATTTGAATCCGAAAGATAGCAGACGGCCACGATAAGAGCGTGAGTGGCACTCTCATACTATCACTGGCATGGGAACTGGGCAACTTCACAAGGAGAAGCGGAGATTGGAGTTAAAAGGTCCAGAGCACAATCAAATCTGGTCAGTTCGATTGCAGATTATCGCCAAGAAGAGACGCTGGCTAACGCGTCACCTTTACTTATTGTTCATTAGTCGTTTAATATAAGTAATATGCGTAAGAATAAATGTTAATTATTTAAATTCTGTTTGAATATATCCGCCGAGTTTTATTTCGGCTACGGTAATCGCGAATGGTGCTATAATTGAGTGGTCATAGAAGATAGTGTGCTGGTAATTTGGCCCAGAGAGCCTTCCAACTTTCCTCCGCTTATGCATCGGTCGATGTAGGACTGGACTGCCTCACCGCTATCGAAGTCATCCGGATGGATAGCAGCCAGTAATCCTACACGGCCAAATGAGATTGCTGAGCATTTAGACACGTTCAGGGACATCCGGTGATGCAGCACCAAGTTCCAAACAGCTCCAGTTGCTGATGGAGGAAGGAAGCGTCAGCGTGGTCCTTTATGACGAAGTATAGCTTAAGGTCGTCAGCGTACAATAGCTTGAAGCATTTGATGGTTTTGTGAACATCGTTCATATATAGCAGGAAAAGGAGAGGACCGAGATGGCTGCCTTGAGGGACTCCAGACAAGACAGCAATTGGCGATGAGACAGAATCATTGATCTTCACCGACATATTCCGGCCGATGAGGTAAGATCGTAGCCAGGCCAGCAAGTTATTGTCGATGCTCATTGCGGTCAAACTTCGCCAGTGCAATTTCGTGGTTCATCTTATCAAATGCAGCGGAGAGATCAGTATAGATAGCGTCTACCTGATGTCCATTTTCTATCTCTCGTATGATAAACGACGTGAAGGTGGCTGAATTTGTCGCAGTTGACCTCTTAGGCATAAAGCCATGCTGTTCCGGCAAAATGCAATGCGAGTACCTTTGGAATAACGTTTCTAGAACAATAATTTCAAAAAGCTTAGAGGTAGCACTTAAAGCAGCTATACCGCCGTCGAAACCGTTCGCTTGCATCCTTTTTTGTAAACGGGGCTTTAGTCACCATATCACTAGTGATTGACATTTGTATGTTGGGGGCAGAAGTTCTAGCTACATTACTAGCGGCGGTCATGATTTCTTCGGTGCTAAGGATCTCACTAGTAAACAAGCTGCTAAACTGAGAGCGGAGGAGGTTTGCGACACCAGGGATTGAATCCGCTTCGTCTGTACCATTGGTCATGCACGAGGGCAATCCGGTTTCTTTCCTTTGCTCGTTAACATGATACCAGAAGTTTTTTGGGTTGGACTTAAGGCGTTGCTGAATTCGGCTAAGATGGGAATTGTACAAGTGGTTGTTCAGCTGTATTCAATGCTCGCGTGGACGTAACGAGCTTTGGTTTGGTCCGTGGGGTGCTTGCTATGTAATCTGAGTGCGGATCTTTTCCTTCTCTTCAGCAACCTTAATTGCGAATTAGACCAGGCAGGTTTTGCAGTTTTCAAGCAATGTTTACGTGGCACAAATTGATCGATGGCATACAACAGGATGCTAGACAAAGTAGATGCCGCGCAATCAGCATCAAGATCACGGAATGTCTCCTCCCAATCGATACTTGCAATAAACGCGTTCATGTCGTTGAAATTACCTTTGCCAAAATCGTACAACACATTATCAATCACGTCATTGAAACAATTTTCCAAATTCACTGGCATAGTTATTAAGAGAGGAGGATGGTGTCTGCAATCCTTCACGAGAGGTGCAGGAGCGCGAGAGACTGAACAATCCAAGCCTATTTCCTCGCTAACGAAGCAGAGATCAAGCGTACGTCTGTTACTATTTAATATCTCATTGACCTGTTTGAGTCCTGCTGTACAATAGCCATCCAACAAATTGATTGAAGCCGGTCTAAGCGAAGAGCGGCCAGGATCCGGAAAGAGGAAGCCACTGGAGTCTTGCACCCAGGAGATTTCGCGCAGGTTAAAATCGCCGAGAATTACGATATTGTCACTTGCACCCATCTGGGAGACAATCCATTCGAGCGAACGTGAATGCTGCTCAAGGAGGCAACTATCATTTACGCGATCTGGCGGAATGTACACGATACAAATAAAATGCGTAACTCCGGAGCTGGTGATCGCCACCCACAGATGTTCAACTGTTGATCCCCCGGGAGGATGCAATATGCGAGACTTGTAACAGGACCTTACAGCCAGCAGAACACCGCCACCTGAGCGCTTATTACTATTGATGGATGATCGATCTTGACGGTAGACCGTGAATGAGTCATCAAAAAGTTGAGTGGAGATTGTGTTGTCGTTGAGCCATGTTTCTGTGAATGCATAGATGTCATAGCACGCATCGTTACACGCCAGTTGGTAGGCTATCAAGCTAGAGTTGATACCACCAACATTTTGGTAATATATCAAAAGTTGAGATGGTGTAGTCGGATTCCTAAGAATGGAGAGTGCGTCAGATCGAGAAACACTGTCAAACCACGAATACTTGCCAAGACTGGCAGTTTGGAAGCCCATTTCACCAACACTAGACCCAGGGCCGGGACGACTTTGAAGGCGTAAACTCATAGTTGGGGATTGACGCGAACCAGCGTTTGACACGACTGGGCTAGGTAGATCCTGGGCTTCCATACTGCGGTATGATGTGCGTCCCGGGGATGATGACATGTCGGCTGAGTAGCTTAAGTGATGACGGCTTGAGCGAGATGCTGGTTTAGAACGTGGATGTAGATCAGTAGCAGGGTGGATGGCACCAGCGGCCGATGAAAGACTGGAAGCGGGTGAGCGATCAGGAAGTGCATGTTCAAAGAAGTAGGAATACTTGCCTGGAGGAGCAGGCTGGAGAACCACTTCTGCGGAATCGATCACAGGGCCGCGACGACTCCGATGAAGGCTGGCAGCATATGGTACGACTGTGACGAAACGAGAAGAGGTCTCCATAGTGCTTCGGTGCGTCGCGGCAAACTTGCTGTATATATGCGTCCTGGGGTGCAGCTTATACGTCCATTGCTGCTACGTCTGGATCCGGTAAGATTTGAGGCGGGTCGTTCGTAGTAGGTTTCGGTTGCCAAAAATTTTCACTATCAGCAAACTCGCGGTAAACAATTCCCCTAGGCCAAGTGGAAGTTGGAAGAGCTTTTGTCTTTAACTCAGCGTTCATGAGTATTTTGAAAGAGACAAAAGAAAGAGTGTTGATATCTCTTCCTTTCGCCACTAGCCGAGCCACAAGAATGTCCTCCGTTCCAAGACGTTGCCTGGCTACTGGTGGTCACTTCACGGGTAAAAATAAAATCTCGAAAACGGGCAAAATGACTCATGATTTCATGATTTGGATGTATTTTCATGGTATGAATATACACCATGAGTAAAGACTCATGGAATCATGAGCCAATTGTTCGTAACGCACCCCGTGCGTTACTGTTTTGCTGACATCATGAGCAATTTGGATTTGACTCATGGAACCATGATTGTGATTTATGAAATCATGAAATGCGAGTCATAAAATATAGCATTTGGCTCCGGGAATCGAGTGTTTGATTTATGAATTTTTGCTTTGGCTTATTCTAACCCATGAAATTATGAGCTGAACTCGTGAAATCATGAGTCACGAGTCATGCAATTTAGCATTTGACTCCAGGAATCGGGTGTTCGATTTATGAATTCTTGCTTTGGCTACTGGAACCAAGATTTTGATTTATAAAATCATGAGTTGCGAATCAGGACATATAGCATTTGACTCATGGAATCGGGCGTTCGATTTATGAATTCTTGCTTTGGCTTTGAAACCATGATTTTGATTTATGAAATTATGAGTTGCGAGTCAGGACATATAGCATTTGACTCCAGGAATCGGGTGTTCGATTTATGAATTCTTGCTTTGGCTACTGGAACCATGATTTTGATTTATGAAATCATGAGTTGTGAGTCAGGACATATAGCATTTGACTCCAGGAATCGGGTGTTCGATTTACGAATTCTTGCTTTGGCTACTGGAACCATGATTTTGATTTATGAAATCAAGAATTGCGAGTCGGGACATAAAGCATTTGACTCATGAAATCGGGTGTTCGATTTATAAAACCTTGCTTTGATTTAGGAAACCATGAATTGAACTCATGATTGATTGGGCTAGTTCCATGAAATCATGATTTGTGCGATCCGATTCACGAAATTGCCCAATCCGCACGAGAGTCACAAATAAAATAAAACTATTTTCTTACGATTGTCCCCCGAATGTTTTAAAAATAATATGGAAATAGCTTTTGGACGCGAGTAACCATTACTTTTTATAGAAAAACTTGTGTTAGTTTTCTTACAAAAGACACTAGCGCTATGATTATAAAACAAATTTTTCTTTTATTTTGTCTCTGTGATAATTGAACTAAAATTTATTTATTCTTCTCTGAAGGGTCACAGGCGAAATTATTCCACTTGTCTAAGAATAGTCACTAAGTCATTAAAAGGTACATTTAAATTTTTCTGATAACTTCATGGAGACCTTCATAGGAATAGTTTCCCCTGTTAGTCACTGTGACTTCTGTGAGAGAATATTTGTCAAAAGTTTTGTTCAATAGAATTTGTGACCTTTTGAAAAAAAACTTATATGTTATTAACATTGTCGCAGTGATTTGGTAATCATCTCTTCTAGTTTAAATAAATATCAGAAAAAGTGAACATCGGGCTTCAATCAACAAATGTTACTTTTTAGTCACCGTGACTTTTGTAAAGAATATGTCAAATGTTGTTATGAATATGTGATCTTTTCAAAAATTTCGCGGAATTTTAGTAACTATCCTTTTTAATCAAGTAGCTTCGAAAAGATTAGTTGAAATTAATAAGGTCACATATTTCTTGAAACTAACGTTCGATTGGTATTGTCTTAAATGAGTCCCCGTATTAATTGATGTTTATTGAAGAATAAAGGAATGATCCATAACCGTTATTAAGAGGAATGCATCTTTTTTACGAAAGTCACCAAGAATTGGTGACGAGCACCTAAAGTTTGTTGGCTCACTAAAATTTAGGCAATGCTTGACGAAAGAAGTACATATATAATAAAATTAAACCATAATATGATTTAGAAGTTTTCCTTGATAATTTTTATATATTTTGTAACAAAATTACAACAAGAGTTATCCATTAACAGACAGACGCTTAAAAAACCAATAAATTTCATTTTTAGTGTTTCTAAAGTATTTATAATTTTACGAATACTATCTAAAACCTAATTTTTGGGAAGGCGCACGAAAATTTTAAGGGGTAGGCGACATACTTTCTCTATGAAAATGGGATTGCATTTGAAAATAGCTTTTGGCATTAATCGCAAATTCAACTTGTTCTATGTTATTGCTAATATGAACACATTCAATCATTTCTAAATTTTATCGGCGAAATAAAAAAAATTAAATAGCAATGTTCGAACAGTATATTTTATTTTAGAACTTTGTCACGAAAAATACAACTTAAACACAAAACAACTTAAAACAAAATAAGAAACGTCTCTGGTTTCTCCTATAAATATCACACAGTTGAAAACATGTAAATGCAGAAAATAGTATAAGGCTCTAAGCCCCGCCATTTCGACGTTTTTTCAGCATTCCTGACCATTTACAGACCATATTCCTAATGCGAATATGAATCTTCTCTTAAAGGTCACCAACATGTCATTTGTGCGGACTGGGTGTACATTTAATTTATGAAACTTCACTTTGGTTCATTAAATCTTAATGTCATGATTTATCGATCACGAAGCTAAAAATATAATTCATGTGATCTAGCGTTCCATGAATGAAATTAGAAATTATATTTGAATTCGTGTTTTGGTTTATGAAGTCAGTAATTTATTTCATGAAACTACAATAAAAATTCATTAAACTTAGGATAAAGTTCATAAACTTTGTATTGGATTCATCACTCTGATAAGTTGGAATTTGATTCATGATTATGAATTATTGAAATTATAATTTTTCAACTTAAAACTAAAAATCGTAAAAGATCAGATTTTGTTCACGGTCTTAGATGCCAAACCGTTACGGGTTTGAGGATTTGCGTTTGTAGTAACCAGTTTGACAGTCAGTATTATTTATGATAAGCACGGCAAAACAAAGTAAAACATAAAATAATAAGTTTTCTTTGGCAGCTTTTCTGCAGCAGTATTATGCAAAAACCTGCCAAAGACGTTCGATACCCTAATCAATTTATAATAACATTTAAACCATTTTTGATCGTTTTTCCTAACGGATTTTATTTTTTTTTTGAAAGAAGTACTGTAAATCTTTATCGATGACATTAGAGAACACAAAATGTTTCTCATCTATTTTTTTTTAAATGTCATTTGCATAGCATTGCATTTGCACTTTGCATAGATGTTCTTATGGGCTGAAGATGTCATTTTGTGCTATTATTATTTCTTGTTTTTGGTCACGAATAATTTGGCGGCATCCATAAATTACGTAATACCTATAGTAGGGAGGGGGGATATATTTTTTGGCATTATGATTTGTTATATAGGGGAGGGGGAGGTAAGATCAGCGTTACGGAACAAAAAATCCATGGGGAGACTTTCCAAATATGAGCATTTTTATTTGGCGTATTCTTCTACAGCGTTACGTAATTTTTATGGGGGGTAGGTTTTGGCGTTACTTTTCGTTACATATGGGAGGGCGGGGGTCCAAAACTTGGGTTTTTAGCGTTACGTAATTTATGGATGTTGCTAAGGCAATCGACGAGACAGGTGCGGTCAGCTGATTTCAGTTAGTTTTCAACTTTTGACAGCCTTAGGTATGTTTGAACGGTCGCAACTTGGATGCAACCCGGATCGAAAAGCACGAAAAACAAACGATCGGTTGCTCCAGTATGGTTAGTGACAATCCTTTACCCAATAATAAAATATCACTTTAGATTTTTTTTCCGGCATTAAAAGATTTTGTGTTAGGTTGTGTTTTGGTTTTGCAACTTGAAAAAACAATTACAAACGTACAAGCAGTGAAACGTCACCCGTGGATTGCCTTATGGATGGTTAAAAAATATTTTTAGAGACAGAACGGTTTGTTTAATCGGTGTGACTTCTTCAGAAAAGTTGCAGATAACAGTTTTATCTTACCGATAAAAGTATACACAAAAAAATATTTTGCAACACAAAACAAGGAAAACAACTTGTTTTAAAGTTTTTTTTAACCACAAATGATATATGGTTGTATGCTCCAGTGTTGCTAAACTCGCTCTAAACAAGCATGCGATACTCCAAGTAGTGTTCTCACCGCTACCGAAATCACAAACACAATGGAGTACCTCCACCATTCGAACTGTCTCTCGTTCGTTCACACTTCCTTCATTTCACACCACCGAGTATTGACGCTTGCGAGTTTTCTTCGCTCCCGAAACCATGGACATACACTCCTATTTACGGTCTTATTCACGTGCATTCCCCTACTCGCGAGCACGATCAGCCAAAAATAATTGTTTCAAGACGCATCGGAATGGCGTGGCGTGATGCAGCGGATCGATTATAGTTAGGTGAACATGTGTAAATGTAGTAAAAGCTGTTCCTATCAGATGCTTAAATGTTTATAAGTTGTCGTCAAAATGTCACCTCAAATTCTCTCAGAAAGCAATATGTTGAATATCATGGACATCCTGAATAGTAGAACTAATGTTTGACGTTGATGGTTGCTCTAAACTGGGCTCCTTCACATTATTGTGGAAAACATCAACAGGGTCTACTTATAAAAAAGTTGGTCACTCAATTATTTGTTCCTTGGTGCACATTTAAATTTCGAACTCGTACTGAGACATGAAGATCATATCGAATTTACAATCGTCTATTTTTTTTTCTTCATCTATAGTTTATTTGACACGGCACAAATACAATTCAATGTTTAACGGCGCCAATTATATCTGGTAGCTTACTTTCTAAAGTATCTTAATAACTAAAAGCAATTTTTTTATCCTCGCTGTCGACTACGAGCTGAAACTAAATCTAACTTAAAGCTAGAATATTTTGCATTAAAAGCACAGGTTTGCTGTTTGATGGTTTTTATTGCCATAGGTAAGCAGCATATTAAATTTGTTCCGCTGCTGGGCCAAGATATTACGGACTGGCATATTGGGTTGTTTCCATCGGGCCTTGAGAGTATCGTGCGGGTCTGATTGCTGTTTCCGGATCCGGGGTCTTAACGTGTTCTTGTCGTTTGGTTGGATGTAGGCGGAAGGGGATAGGATTAAACTGGGGCGTGGATGGATTTCAGGAAAACGTATATAAGGGACATGTAGGATAGGTCACAGCTCGCCAAGACATCATGAACAGGAACAGCCGGCTGCCTACCTTCGGCCTGCAGGGAAGCTATTAATCTAGACCTGGCGTCACGGTGTACAGGGCATGACCAAACAACGTGCTCTATGTCGTGATAACCTTCACCACAGGCACAGATACCACTCTTCCCGAGCCCAACACGACGGAGATGCGCGTCAAATCTATAGTGATTGGACATAAGCCGGGACATCACGCAAATGAAATCCCGACCTACATCCAACCCCTTGAACCACGGGTTCGTCGATACCTTGGGGATTATGGAATGTAACCACCTTCCCAGTTCCCCCTTGGTCCAAGAATTTTGCCAACTGATGATCGTATTCTGACGTACAAATGCGAAAAATTCATTAAAGGCAATTGGTCTTACATAAATATCACCGTTTGTTGCGCCCACCTTAGCCAAAGAGTCCGCTTTCTCATTACCCGGTATCGAGCAGTGAGAAGGGACCCACGCTAAGGTAATCTGAAACGATTTTTCGGATAAAGCACTCAGATGTTCCCGTATTTTCCCCAGGAAATACGGAGAGTGCTTAACATCTTTCATCGATCGGAGAGCCTCAATGGAACTGAGACTGTCCGTAAAGATGAAATAATGGTCCGTGGGCATTTTTTCGATAATCCCTAGGGTGTACTGAATTGCAGCTAATTCTGCGACGTAAACAGAAGCAGGATTATCGAGCTTATGGGAGACGGTTAAATTGTTATTGAAGATACCGAAGCCAGTGGACCCATTAAGAAGTGATCCGTCAGTGTAGTACATATTGTCGCAGTTGATGTTTCGATATTTATTGGAAAAAATTTTGGGGATCTGCTGCACGCGTAAATGATCCGGGATTCCACGAGTTTCTTCTATCATGGATGTATCGAAGAACACAGTAGAATCAGAAGTATTTGATAAGTCGACACGATTTGGAATATTCGAAGAAGGGTTAATATTTTGGGACATGTGATTGAAATACAATGTCATAAAACGGGTTTGAGAATTAAGTTCGATTAACCTTTCAAAATTTTCAATCACGGGACGGTTCAAGACCTCACATTTGATTAGAATACGAGAAGACAGGCTCCAGAAGCGGTTTTTCAATGGTAGTACTCCAGCTAAGATCTCCAAACTCATCGTATGGGTCGATTGAATGCAACCCAACCGATACGCAAACAACGATATTGTATTCGCTCCAGTTTGATCAAATGTGTGTTTGCTGCGGAGCGGAAGCAGAAACACCCGTACTCAATGACAGACAATATCGTTGTTTGGTAAAGCCTTATAAGGTCTCCTGGGTGGGCTCCCCACCATTGTCCGGTTATTGTACGAAGAAAATTCACTCTTTGTTGACATTTTTTCATCAGATACCTCACGTGACAACCCCAGGTGCTTTTAGAGTCGAACCAGACACCAAGATATTTGTGTACCAAAACCTGAGAAATCGTTTTACCCATTAATTGTGTTTGAAACTGAGCAGGTTCATGCTTCCTAGAAAAAACTACTATCTCAGTCTTCTCCGGAGAGAATTCGATACCTAGCTGTAAAGCCCAAGCAGACAAATTGTCCAAGGTATCTTGCAATGGTCCTTGCAAATCGGCAGCTTTGGCTCCTGTAACAGAGATTACACTGTCGTCTGCAAGTTGTCTTATCGTGCATGAATTTGCCAGACATTCGTCGATGTCATTTACATAAAAGTTGTAAAAAAGGGGGCTTAAACATGAGCCCTGGGGAAGACCCATGTAGCTAATGCGAAAAGTTGCCAAATCGCCGTGCGTAAAATGCATGTGCTTTTCGGACAACAAATTGTGCAAAAAATTGTTCAAAATTGGAGAAAATCCTTGTCGGTGAAGTTTACCCGAAAGAATGTCAATAGAAACGGAATCAAAAGCCCCCTTAATGTCCAAGAACGCAGACGCCATTTGTTCTTTAAGAGCATACACCAGCTGAATATCTGTTGAAAGCAACGCAAGACAATCATTCGTCCCTTTGGCACGGCGGAAGCCAAATTGAGTATCTGATAGTAGACCATTTGATTCGACCCAATGGTCTAAACCACGGAGTATCATTTTTTCCATCAATTTCCGGATACAGGATAGCATTGCAATCGGCCTATAAGAGTTGTGATCAGAAGCTGGTTTTCCTGGTTTTTGGATGGCGATCACCTTCACTTGCCTCCAATCCTGCGGTACAATGTTTTGCTCCAGGAACTTATTGAACAAGTTCAACAAGCGCCTCTTGGCATTGCCGGGTAGATTCTTCAACAAGTTGAATTTGATTCTATCTAACCCAGGCGCGTTATTGTTACAGGACAGGAGGGCAACTGAAAATTCTGCCATCGTAAAAGGTGATTCTATCGCGTCGTGGCCCGGAGACGCATCGCGAACAATATTTTGCTCAGGAACAGAGTCCGGACATACTTTCCTGGCAAAATCAAATATCCACCGACTTGAAGACTCCTCGCTTTCGTTGACCGTTACGCGATTCCGCATTCTTCGGGCTGTGTCCCAAAGAGTGCTCATCGATGTCTCCCTCGACGTCTCGTTCACGAACCGACGCCAATATCCGCGTTTCTTTGCTTTAGCCAAACTTTTAAGCTTGGTATTAAGCTCCGAATACCGTAAATAGTCGCCAGGTATACCTCCCTTCTGGTAGGCCTTAAACGCGTCGGATCTTTGCGTGTAGACATCGGAGCACTCTTGGTCCCACCACGGAGTGGGAGGCCGTTCTTTGATCGTTACGCCGGGATATTTCTTCGTTTGGGCTTGCAACGCGGCGTCGAGAATCAAGCCCGCGAGGAGGTTGTATTCTTCAAGTGGTGGATGATGTTGAATCGACTCGACCGCTTTTGAAATCATTTCCTCGTATAACTTCCAATCGACATTCCGTGTGAGGTCATACGGAATGTCAATTGGTCGCATGCGAGTCGACCCGTTATTAATTGAAATAAGAATAGGCAAATGGTCGCTACCGTGAGGATCAAGGATTACCTTCCATGTGCAATCCAACCGTAGCGACGTCGAACATAAGGATAGATCCAAAGCGCTTGGGCGCGCTGGAGGTTTCGGGATACGTGTCATTTCACCGTTGTTTAAAATAGTCATGTCGAAGTCATCGCAAAGGTTATAGATTAAAGAGGAGCGGTTATCATTGTATGGGGAACCCCAAGCCACGCCATGAGAGTTGAAGTCTCCCAAAATCAAACGTGGCGAGGGAAGAAGTTCTATTAAATCAAAGAGTAGCCGTTGCCCAACCTGTGCTCTTGGAGGAATATATATTGAGGCAATACAAAGCTCTTTACCTTGTATTGTCATTTGACATGCGACAACTTCGATGCCTGGAATCGAGGGGAGGTTAATACGATAGAAAGAATAGCACTTTTTAATCCCTTAAAGTACTCCTCCATATGGGGTGTCTCGATCAAGGCGAATAATATTAAAATCATGGAAGTTGAGATCAATATTTGAAGTAAGCCAAGTTTCACAAAGGGAAAATGCATCGCATTTGTTTTTATTTATCAAAACTTTAAACGAATCAATTTTTGGTAAAATACTTTACAATTCCACTGTAAGACAGAGATAGAATCCTTCATATACGCAGTTGAATTAGGCATCGAAGGATACAATCGCTGCAAGGAGGGGCCATTGGGCAGTCAACTGCTTCAAAAATGATCTAACTGTTGGGAGGAATGCTGTAAGAAAAATTTTAATTGGATCGGGTATATTGAAATTTTCAAAAATCCAGTCCACAATGTCAGAAAATTTCACTAATCCAGAGTTTGTTTCATCAACTGGATGTGCAAAAGGAACAACTGGGGTTTTAGATGTTCCTGGCAGTGCTGGGAACTCCTTCTGGGACTTTAAATTTGCAAGCCCAGGAGGAGTTTGCTTCGGTTTTTCCGCTGCACTGTTTAGTTTGTTCGTACTTTTCATTACACTTTGGGAAATCTTAGGACCTTTACGGGGAAGTTTAGGAGAAGAAACATTTTTCCTCTTCCTAGACTCCCCAGGATTGGCATAAGATGTTCCCGCTGATGAATCGTCAGAATCGGTTTCATCGGAGGGCAACAGATCAAAGGGGTTCGATGTTATGGTAGAAGTGGTCACGGTCTTCTTCAGCATCTCAGCGTAAGAACGCTTTGAACGCTCCTCAAGTGACCGCTTGATTTTATCTCTGCGCTGCATGTACACCGGGCATGTGGAGAGCTCATGCTGGTTTTCCCCACAGTGAATACATTTTTCAGCATTAACACTGCAAGAATCTTCCGCATGAGTCTCCCCACACTTGCTACATCGTGCCTTATTGCAGCAGTAGGCGGCTGTGTGGCCTAACTGCTTGCAATTGGTGCAATTCATAACACGGGGTACATACAATCGCACAGGCAGACGAACCCGGTCGATCGAGACGTGGCTAGGGAGTGCAGATCCGGCAAACGTAACGCGAAACGAGTCTGACGGAGTGTAAACTTTTTTACCGCCGACGAGAGACATGGACCGCAATTGCTTACAATCCAAAATCTTCGCCTGTGTTTCGGTATTTTTGAAGCAACCGGTTGCGCTTTTTAGGATACACTCGACAGACAGACTCGAATCGGTTATGACACCGTCGATCTCCACGTTTCGTGCGGGTATGTAAACGCGATACTCGCGTGTGAAGAGTTCAGAGCAAGCGATAGCATTGGCCTGTGCCAGATCACTGACCACGACACGGAGCTTGTTAGGTCGGACCTTGGAAATTTCGGTCACGGCCTTGTACCCCTTCGTCAGGTCTTTTGAAATTTGCAGTATGTTTAATCGCTTTGAATTCACTTCTGCCTTTGGACGAAAATAAACAGTATAGCTGCCCTGTTGAGATCCGTCCGGGTAAAGCCTGGGGCGAGGGGGGGACTGGAGAATGAACAGGGGAGGGGGTAACAGAAGGGTCAGGGTCAGGGGGGTTCGGGGATGGTGGCACGGGAGGCGAGGGATCTATATCCATCGCGCTAAATGTAGCGCACTAGCGAACTAGCGCCGACAAGAACACGTACCTCTTTACTTCTTCCTTCTAGCAGTGGTTGTCCGATCGTTCGAAGCTGCACCCAAAGCAGCCAGCAGCACCAGTACAGCAGCACCAATACAGCCACCAGCAGTGAGCCGGGTGTGAGATCACTCTGCACAGCGACACGGAGTCGACTGTCAACTAATGGCCTTGAATAATACACTCTTTTGTTTGGCTATTCGTACACACGGACCGGATTGTAATAGAACGACCACTTTGCACGTCCGTTTCTGTCGAGTGTTCGACGCGGAATGACAATCGTCTATATCAAGGCACACCAAAATTTTGATCAAGGTGTAATGTATGAACGTTTGTGTGTTGCCAAAATACGGCAGTTTTTCCCTGGAGGAATTGGCGCTACCGCACATAAGCAGCTTTTTACTAGAAAAGGTAATACCGTTACACTTACCGCTGACGCTGCTACTACTACCGCTACTACTACCGCTACTGGTACTCGCTATCGCTGCTGCCCGCTGCTACATAGTTAGCACCCATCCTTCACTAGTAAACTGATTGCTTTTTCAAGACGTTTTAATAAATTTTGTTTTATTTCTTGTTATTTTAACACTTTTCAATAGTAGGGTAGCGAAAGCTTCGGCAGGTTTTCTGCAGCAATCTTAACCACTGCCGAAACCGTTTGCTACCTACAATAGTTCAAATAATCAAATTACAATTGTCTGTATTTGGGGGCTCATGCGTGGATGATTTTCAATTGATTGCTACAAAAACGACGGGAATGCGTTGGAAACTAAGCGGCTTATAAGCATTAAAAAACACAAATTTTGTCCCCTTTTCCGTTTTTATATTTTCATTTTCACCCCAATGTAGCCGATCTTCCTGAGAAATGTAGTTCTACGTAAAAAACACGTCTTTATTATGCTCAACTTCAGTGATGTGTCAAGATAGTTTACAGTTCCAAATTTCCGCTAGCGAAATTTGTCAGAATACCTGGTTGGAGAACACACAGGTATTTCACCAATCTGCAGTTTACAGTTCATGCGAAGCGAATACAACCACCACCTAACTGATTGGGGAGCGGGAGTGATAGATGCAACCGAAAGATCATTCAAATCGATCGAGTTACTGCTGCGGCTTGCAGAATTACGTACACACACAGCTGTTTAAATTGAACAGCATTCATGAGCACAGCCGGCACATTATTTAGTTTTTCGGCAAAATAGGCACAAATTCTTCTACCGCCTAATTTATCTTTACAGGCGAGACAAATAAGCACTGCCTTCCCTTGTGCGAACAAATCCTTGTGGGCACGACCGTTAATTTCACAGCATTGCTAGCCGATGTGACAAAAGGCATCGCAGAAACTGCGGGGCACTGGTTTCAAATCATTAATAGGCAGATGACACTCGCCGCACAGCTTCTTATCCATCAATCCTAGCAGCAATCGTATGTTCTCTGCCACAGTTGTTTCAGTTTCAACCGCACTTGATAATACTGTGTTGAGTAAATTTATGCAACCGGACACTCGTCATATGTTTTATCAACACGTTCACTCGCGAAAACCTTGTTTTGCACATGCAATACGCTAGTCCACCTACGGTATTAATCACGGTTTCTAAACTTGCAATCACTGAATATACCGGCGCACAGTTTGACAGATATTTGTTACGTTTTTAGCAGTCATGAGTCGTATTTATAAAAACGCTCTAGGTAGCTCATGATATTCAGAGCCCAACCCATGGTATCATGAGTCATAACTCATGATTCTATGAGTCCATGCGACAGCGATGTGTTACGCTTATAATAGCCATGAGTCACATTCTTGAAAACGCTTTTCATAGCTCATGATATTCGGAGTAGACATAATGATATCATGAGTCATAGGTCATGATTCTGTCGGAAAACAACATTCATGATTTCATGACCTGAAAGGTCATGAAAACGGGAAAATAGTTTTACCTCGCGAGCGATCCGCGAAAGGTATAGGCAAAATTTTCGTCTAGCTGCAGGGACAACTGCAATTTCGGTGGAGGCAGAAGGCGTGCTACCCGTGCTTTGCAATAAAGGTGGTTTATTGGACCGATTGGTATCGGCATTAAACAGTCGACGAGGTTTGGAAAATCGGGAATCCGTAGCGGTGCGTCTAATCGATCGTGGCGTAAACGAATTCGAATTCATCGACGTGGCGAAGTTGGTTCTAATCTCATTCTTTAGTTCGTTCAATATTTCAGCCTTGAGGTTCTCCATAATGCCACTATGGGTGTTTAATGCTTCTTCCAAACCCGCTTCGTGAGCAGAGCGAGCAGCATTCCTAACTCGAATGTCCTTCATCAACGATGTACAGGATTTGCACAACCAAAACAATTGTGCATTTTTCATCACATCCTCGAATGCGACGGCAGCAATACCAGTACATCTGGGATGGAAAACTGCAGAGCAAAAGCCACGGCAAATAACGTGACTTTCATTAATATCGTTAGCGCACGAGTGGCAAATGAGAGACATCCTGTACTCGATTCAAAATAACACTCCCAGTACGAGACTACCAAACGTAGAGAAACTATGGATGAATGCAGTGCAAAAGTACGGTAACAGAGTGGAGTGAGGCTAGTGATCGCGCAAAGGAACTGATGTAAACAAACACAACACTGTCAAAGTCGATTTGCAGGGCAATAATTCTTGTAAAATCGTAGGAATAATCACTAGGTATTCGTTATTAACCACTGTGTGTAGAGACACCGGACACACGTACTCGAAATAACACCGGACACGATTTTCTCAAAACTTGCGTTAAAGATAAACAAGCCAAAATAAAGGTACACCGTTGTAACCGCCGTACACCAATAACAATAAAATGCCACCGTAAGCTAGTTTTCGCATGAAAACTGTACGCAAATAGCTAGTACTCAGATATTCACTTTGGCACGAAGTAAGCCGCAAATAATAACTTGTTCACTAGTAATTTGATCAAATAAACGGAGCAAAAACGCGGCGATGTAAACGTACTTTAGCAGAGTTGCCAAAGTTATATGCAATAATGCAGTACGTTTACGCTGTGATAATTTTTAGTTCACGTCAGTTACCTGACTGTTTTCGACGAAATCTAACATCAGCCCGGATCGCTGCGTCTACGAGTTTATTCGGAGTCGAACCTCCGCCTGGACCTCTGCGTCATTATGTGTCTGTTGGAGCCGTGACTCCACTTGGATCCATGCGTCCCCACCGTGGAATGGTAAGCAGCCGTGCCTGCTTTCAATGGAGCTGTGTATTCATCCCGGACCAACGCGTCTGTACAAAGTGATGTTTATGAAACAGTGCCTCCATTCACGGACCTCTGTGTCCACGCTATTTTCGGAGCCGTGCCTCCACCCTTTTGGAGCGATGCCTCCAGGAGCCTAGCCTCCTTTGTGTGAATATTCGGAGTCGTACCTCCACCTTCCGGAGCCCTGCCTCCTCGTGTACATATTCGGAGCCGTGCCTCCACCTTTCGGAGCGATGCCTCCAGGAGCCCTGCCTCCTTGTGTTGATATTCGGAGCCATGCCTCCACCTGTCGGAGCCCTGCCTTCTCGTGTAAATAGTCGGAGCCATGTCTCCACTCTTCGGAACGATGTTTCGCTCAGAGCTGTGTCTCAACGTGTACATTTAGAGCCATGCCTCTCCCCTTAGGCTAAGTAACAGTCGGCAAGCCACAAGCAAGAAGTGGCTACCTGGTATCCAGCAGCAAAGCATCAGGGGCAACGCGATTCTGGTCAACCCCGGCGACCGAAGCTGTTGCCCCACCCCCACCTCAAGTAAAGTATACAGCAATGCGATTTGAAGATAAAGTCATTTACGCGGAACAAATTTCAGCCAAAATCCTGCAGCCGCTAGGAATCTATCGGAAGCTTTACCGGCGCATGTTTCGTCGCATGCTTCTACTCGTCATCATGGATGGTTCTTGCCGCTATTATCTTTGCGTCCGGTCAACGTTACATCGCCTCACTGGCAGTCGCATTCACCATCGGTGCCGGATCTTCATCAGGAAGAATTGGATTTCGCGGTCTTCATCACTACTCACCCCGTCATCATCGTCGCTACCCAACAACCGGTAACATCGTGCTTGCGCCTGTCGGACCCCTGCCCCTTCGTTCAGAAAACGTTGAAACCCATGGGGTTTCAAGTGGGGAGTATGTTCGGACAGAAACTCCTGCCTCAGCTGAGGATCACTGTAAATTGTGAGTGACCAGCTGAGGCCCAAGCGACGCTGGTTTGCGCGCGATTATTGTAAGCTTTGTTCTGGCTCGACAATGCTGCCGCCCGAGAGGCAGCCTATAAAAGCGCTCTCACGCTCTCAGCGCCGTCACGCTGCCCCGTTGTAAATATTGTACAAGTTCGAATAAATGTAGTTAAGTGAAGACTTGCGTTTGCGTTGCAGTCCGAAAGAAAACTTCTCCCTGGGCCTTAATTGCCCATCGTGATGCCAAAGGGCGAAAAATAGAACACAACGTAGGACCGTGCGCGATCACATATACATCATAATCGTTCTCTGAAATCGCCAGGTGAACGTCATCTATTTTAGTTCTGAGTCCTCCTACATTTTGGTAAAAGATTCGTAGCACGTCCTGGTTTCCCTTGGTCAAATCAGAAGGATTGCATTGCTGAGAAAGCGGAGGTGCAGATGGTGTCGCTATAAAATCAGCTTCCTGATACTCGCCTGTGTCAAAAGCGCTATAGTCCTCGCTGTTATATTGATGAAGCCTTTGTGAATCACGATTATCTAAGTTTAGCACCGGAGTAAATTGATGGGCAGCTGTAGAGCATTCACGATCGGTTCTACCACGATCGGTGTAAAAAATGCAACTATTATTGAATAGGGTGAACCCTTGGCAGTAGTCATCTCCATTCCCTTTGTCAAAGATAGCATTAGAGTGAATACCTTGGTCAAGTGGGCAAAAAAAATCGCACATTCCCTGAGTTTTTGGTAAACAATTAGAATACATATACTTAACTGGGTCGGGGGCCCATTGGCCCCCAGAGTCCCCCGGCTGTAGAGTCATTGCATTTAAGGAATAACTGGTGTGTTTTTTGCTCCATAATCCTCAAACTCTCTAAAGAAAATACCGGCGGGCCAAGTACTTGGTGCCAACGCAACCGCTTTAAGTTTAGAATCAATGCCCACTTTGAATGAAATGAATCGCAGCGACTTTATATCCATGTCTCATTTAACAAATCTCACAACATCAGGTGGTTCGTTGCACTGGAGACATTCTTTTGCCATAGTTTGAATGTTTTCGGTGGTAACGTCTGGATGAATTCTAGACAAGTAAACCCAAATAGTTAATGAGTTCAATGATGGCAATTTCGGTCACGGGTTACTTTAAAACACGTTTTATTATGTCAAAGCCGACGTTTCAAGGATATATTTCCTCGTTCGGATCCGATCGGATGACAGGATTCAAGCATTACAGGTGTTAGAAATGTGTTACATCGCATGTGACAGATCCGCAATAAATTATAGAACGGACACGAACAACTTAAGGATCGCTTACTCCGGCACGCTCTCACATGTTGATGCAGACTACTACAGTCTCTAGCATTCTCTATTTCTGTCTTGAAACATTATTTCTCTCTGGTTTGACGCAGCATTTCCCGACGGCTTTAATCGTGTGTGATGTGTGTTGGACAGTGGTGGGCCCCGCTAACCGAAAATTTAGCGACGCTAAACGCTAAGTCGCTAACCGGAAAATTTAGCTCGATAATCGCTAAACGCTAAACCCACATTAGCGGAACTTTCGCTAATCGCTAACTTTTTAATAGGTAAATAGTCATATCGCTATATTCATTGCTCGTGTTTTGTAAGATTTGGACCACTTTGATCTGTTTTGGTTAAACAAACGAAAACAATTACTTACAAGAATAACAAAAGTTATTTGGCTTGCATTGAAAATAGATACTCTTAGGAATGTTTTCATAAAAATTCAATTATTATCTGAATCGAAAAAGTAGAACCAAAGTTGTCATAATTTCAAGCGCATTGCAATTTACCCAAGTTCTTGGTGTGGCGAAAATTCGATGTAGACCTTGTGCTTGTTCTTCAAAATGCTCCTGTGGCTTGTACGATAACTGGAACTCCATTCTAGGGTAAATACTACAAGGTATACAGCCCTAGGGATTGTATGAAATGGTGACGTAGTACTAAATATATATCGTCAGTTGAATCCAATACTGGCACAACTCAAAATTTTGCAGTTATGAGTTATTGATGACAAACGATGCCAAATACTATAAAGTTTCATCTCACAAAGACCCGTTTCAAAATTCACAATATTTCTAGAAATATAAGTAGATGTGCTTTTATTGCACAAAGCTAAAATATCCCTTAAAATACGGAAAAATGAGGTTCCAACTCTTATCATTTGCTTATTACATGCACATCATAGACCCGAACAAGTTCAATTAAAATAGGAAATCTTAAAATTGGAATTTTTCACGGAAATGAAAAAAGAAATTTTCGGCGCAAATTTTCAAACGCGTTTTTCTCGAAACTATGAATTTTGAGTTGTGCCAGTATTGAATTAAACTGACGATATTATATGCTGCGCTAAACTGTTCATAGGCAACACTACCGTTTATTTTCGATAGTCGTTATTTTAAAACTAACGATGCATGAATACATGAAAATTTTACACTAGTAGTAGTTGCGAAAATTCTCATAACTCTTCAAGCATCTATAGTTCTGAAAAGAACCGATTCCATAATATTCAGTTAGAAATTCGTGCTACAGAAAGCTGATAATCGCACAATCGATAATCGAATATTTGGCTTGACCGCGCATAATAAAGTTTGCTCTCCGCTGTGCCCTCCAGCAGCTGTGCCAGCTAAATATTTTGCAGCGTACGATGGTAACTGTTGCTGCCGTATGCCAAATAAAGGTGTAACATGTTTCGCAGTGCCTGGAAGTTGATGCAGCTCTCGTTTCTCAATGTCGCGTACCTTTAACAGCTGCACTGCTCTCGCTTATGTGTAACAAACTAAACTGAAGATGAATTTTCTACACGCAGTCTTTTGTATCGAGTTCAGAGCAGATTTTTGCAATTAAGGCATGGCTACGTAGCTTGGAGAAAGAGGAACAAACCAAAACACTTTGTTGAGTCAAAATATGTAGGCAGTGGAATTTACTTCGTCCATGTTATTGTTATCTGTGCTCGGGAAGCAAGCCAATAACGAGGGAAATGTATGGGAAAGCTTGTCCTTGGAACTTTTCATCTGTTTCCACCATCAAGCAGTAAAGCAACAATGTTGAACATAATATCAAAAAGTAGGAGGTTGTATCCAAGACACGACCGCATAAATGACGTAGAACTACGTACACTATTAACATTGCATTGAGTGTTTCATTACCCTAGTAACACAACTGGTTTTATCAAAGTTCCATAGCGCTTTTTTGGCTTCATTCAGCGCTATAAAACTTTGATAAAACCAATATTTTTACTTGGGTAATGAGTTATAATGTCTACCAATGAAGGGTTGTGAATTTCATGAACCGGATTCAGCAGTTAGCAGAACGTGCCGAGTTAAAAACGATACACAGCACACACACACAAATCATACCATATCATCATACCATACACACATCACACCATATCATACACACATCATACCATATCATACACACATAGCAAGCAAGCGACCAATCAGAGGACGTTATTTTTATTTCAACAAGGCTTGACAATTTTCAATAGTGCAATAGTTCGTAGATTCAAACAACATTTTTCTGCATTTGGGCAGATGCGTGTATAATTTTCCAATCGATTGCTGCAAGAATGAAGAAAATCGGTTGAAAACCAACCGACCTATAAGCATTTGAAAAGGGACAAATTTCGTCCAAGTTTTTCAGTTTGCATCCCTGTGTGGTATGCTAAAGTAAAACGTAGTTCTACGTCAAAAATTGTTACACATTTTATCTATCCACTGACATATAAATGACTAAGATGCATTAAGTCGTTCGCTTGCTATAACCGTTTGAAATCTGACGCAACATTTGCCAGTTTCACTTTCATTTTCACAAAGTGTAATCTAGTATAGAAAACAAAGACGTAGTCCTACGTCAAAAAACTGACAAAAGTAACTTTCGCAGTAAAGTATGTTCATCTTTCGAAGCAATTTACGTACGCCATCAGCAATTCACAGTTTTTCTAAATATTTCTATTGTCGCTTCTCTACAAAATTTAGCGAATTAGCGATTAGCGTTTCGAAGGCCAAAATTTTAGCGACGCTAACAGTTTCGCTAACCAGCTCAAAAATTAGCGAAATCGCTAAATCGCTAACTGAATTTTAGCGTCGCTAATTAGCGAATTAGCGAATTAGCGGAATGGTGCCCACCACTGGTGTTGGAAGATACTGTGTAAGTGTAGCTCATCCGTTTGCATTTTTAAATTTAGAAAAGTCACAAACCAATAATTATTTTACATATTTGACATCCACAGTGTAGTGTAGTTAACCAACAGCAATTTAACACCAATGCACCATATTTTGACGAGAACTTGTTTGTTTTGTTTGTAAGTTGTGTATGTAATAACTTAATTCGTGTGACTAATCTATGTAAATTGTAAACTGTTAATCGTAGTTGCCCTGAGGACGAGGAAATATATCCTTGAAACGTCGGCTTTGACATAATAAAACGTGTTTTAAAGTAACCCGTGACCGAAATTGCCATCATTGAACCCATTAGTAAACCCAAAATTTTTCCTCTGCTACAGGAACAGTAACAACAGTTGATGATAGGTTGGTTTTCGTTCCGACTATAACGTCCCGGTTAGAATTGGGCTGATCTTCACGGCGACGTTTTGGCGTTGGACGGTAAGTTGGCCAGTTGCTGCGGAAGCCGCGGGGTGTAGCTTCTGCTTTATCAATAACTCAAGTATGTTTTGCTACTTCTTTTCGCATCTCCGTTTTCAGTTCATTAATGACAGCAGTTTGCTGTTTGAACTCAGCAATAGTATTGCGGCGATCGTAGGACGAAAAGTAGCGAATCTCATCAACATTAAGCATCCATCGCAAAGCCAGAGAATATTTCCCGTGGATGCCTTCAGTTTTGTAAGATTCTGATTGTTAAGGCCAGCACATTTATAGTGAGCCACCATCTCACAGAAGCCCTGACATTTGATATAATCAGTCTCCTTTGTTGGTTTGGCGCACTTATCACATACGAACTCCATTGTTTATTTTGAGGCAAATTCACCAGCACAAACTTTTCGCAAAATCAAGTACAGGTCGGACTCGATTATCCGGAACATAAAAAAATTTTCGTTCCGGATAATCGAGTTTTCCGGATAATCGAATCACACAAAAAATACTGAAATTTTGCGATTAACGAACATAACATAAATATTTCTTTTCTATATTTCCTTGTATGATGCAGTGGTGTAACAAGAAGTTATTTCAGAGGCAATAAGGGGTAAAATCTTGACAATCAAAAAAAAAATAAATTGGACATTGATTATTTTCACTTAATTCGAACATGTCCTTAACATGCCGGAAGTGACTTAAACTAAAACAAATATGCCAGAAGGGTTGGTAAAGACAAAATTTTGGAATAAAAATTGAAAACGGACATCAAAAAAATAAAATTCCGGATAATCGAGTCTAAAATTCCGGATAATCGAATTCCGGATAATCGAGTTTCCGGATAATCGAGTTTCCGGATAATCGAGTTTCCGGATAATCGAGTCCGACCTGTATAAGATAAGTATATCCAAGAAAAACTTCACTTTCACGCAGCACAGGAATGATTTGGCAATCTGTTCGTCAATATTGAGCGGTAAATAATTTAAAAAACACAGTGATTTCGAAAAAAAAAGAATAAAAACCGAGCGTAAAAAACACAATAGCAGTAAACGGCAGTGATGCCAGAGGGGCTATTGTTTCGATAAGTACTGTGTGCTTGTATAGTCTATTGCGAGCACCTTGTGCGAGAAGTCGGTCCTTGCTAGTTGTCCACACGCGTGATATGTGCTATTGTAAAAAAGTAATGCTACTGGTACGCTCTCAGGAAAATCTCGATTGAATTCTCCAAAAACGTGAGTACCAATTTCCTAACTTAACTGAGCTATTTTACTATTACTCGATTCTCTAATTCTTAACTCTGTAATTTAAATTCATCTGCTGCTGCATTATACCTATTTTAATCCGTTGTTTCATTTTCTCTCTATTCCCTAAATGCCTTTCAAATGATCTATTCTATGTATTCCTAGTATATAACGTTTCCTTTGTCCATGACGTCGTGAGCTTTTAATCCGCTGTATTTTAACTGTATTTAAAGTCTTCGGACATTTCTAATGTTTTAAGATGTAGTGTTTTTTTTTTGTATTTATTTGATAATCTCTTTTCATTTTAGCACGAAACCCTTTTGAAGATAGAAATCTAGAGGTGGTTTGATAATGTATGTAACTAACTCTATCATTTCGTGGTTTTTGGTGAGTGTATGCAATTGTTATATGGTTCCGTCTTCCTAGTGTTGCCTATTGACAATGCGTTTAATTAATGCGTCTAGTGTTTTTTGACGTAGAATACGTCTTACGGCAACATATACAGGGACTCAACTTCAGTACAGGGATCTAATTTCAAAACCGAAAACATTGAGAGCGTCACGAAAATTGTCCAATTTCAAACGTTTTAAACTCAGTCAGTTTTCAACCGATTTCTGTCATTTTTACAGCAATCGATTGGAAAATCATTTAAGCAGAAAATTGTAATCTGATTGTTCGAACTATTGTACTATTGAAAATTGTTGAACATTGTCGAAATGCAAATGTCGACTTTTGATTGGTCGCTTGCTGCCTTTCCCTAAAAAGGACGACAGAATAGAGTACCTAGTTAGCCGCAAATGCACTCTTTGGGCTATATAAGAGACTGTTTCTCCTCAAGCAATTTTTTTTTTTGAATTCAATATTCTTTATTTTTCTTACGGTATTTTCATTATACATTATACATTTTACTACTTTTTCCTACGTAGAAAAGGAAAAAGTAGAAACACTCATAGTACATTTAAAACATAAGAGTTGAAAAGTTGGTAAAATTGAATCTCTCACAATGTTCAAAAAAAAACGAATGTATAATGAAAATACCGTAAGAAAAATGAAGAATATTGAATACAAAAAAAAAATCTCAAGGAAATCAGTTTACTAGCAGTAGGCAGCAGCAGCGGACATCAACACCGTTGGCAGTAGGCGAAGGCAGCGTGGATCAGCAGCGGGCAACAGCGGCGGTGGTAGTGGTTAGCTGCAGTTTCTACCTCTTTCAGTTCGGCTTCCCTTCGATCTGAGTTGGACCAGCTGGATTACCGTTGGGTGAATACAACCCGATATTGAAACAGACTCGCATCGCCAGGAGGTGGATAGCGTGCGTGGCTTGCTGTAGAGCGTGCGTGGCTTGATATATAGCGTGTGTGGCTTGCTATATAGCGTGTGTGGCTAGCGTGTGTTGCTTGCTATATAGCGTGTGGCTTGCTATATAGCGTGTTTAGTTTGCTATATAATGTGTGTGGCTTGCTATATAGCGTGTGTGACTAGCGTGCGGGGTTTGATATATAGCGTGTGCATGACTGGCGTGCCTGTGCCTGTGTCGATAGCGTGTGTGGCTTGCTATATAGGGTATAGGCTATACAGGGTATTCCCAAACCGATTCCAAGACATACATTGACATAAGACAGGCTGTCGTATTCTACGTTAACTCTGCGGTCGTGTCTCATAAACAACCTCTTCAACTTTTTTTCTCTGTGTGGACGCATCACTGCGACCAGAGACATTTGATCAATTGTGATATCGCGCAGGTGTTTTCTGTATTCCGCACTTTATATTACTAGCAGTATCACTATTGAAGTGAATGATACGCTTTTCATTTATATCCGTGCTTGTGTGTGAGAATTTACCCTTTTGCGGCAAACTTCGTCCCGCCTATTTTAGTGTTTAATTTAATTTTTTTAAACATTTCAAATTTATTGATTCCTTGCGATTGGATTATATCGTTTAAAAATAATTGGTTTTATCGGAATGGCAAATCCTCAACTTTTGGCTTTTGTACATGACCTCTATTCCGGATATATATTGGGTGCATTTCAGTTATTTTCGTTGTTTTCCAGAAACTGAAAGTGGTCATCTTCTAATTCAAAATGGCGTCCAGGGTCAATGCTTGGCTTCTTTACATCATTTCGATTACGGAAATATCCATATGTAGTAGTATTCGGTTATTTTCGGCTGTTTCCCAGTAGTTGCCATTAAACAATTCAAACTGGTGTCTGAGGTCAATATTTAGCTACTTGCATCATTCTAGATCCGGTGATCCGGAACCGTAAGTCGCCATCTTGGATTTAAAAATGGCACTTGGAAACAATTTCTGGCCCCTGAGCGCCATTCTGGTTTAAAAAACACCCATATTGGGTGTTATTTGGTCATTTTCGGCTGTTCTCCCGAAACCGGATGTCACCATCTTCGAATTCAAAATGGTGTCTGTGGTCGATGCTAGCTTCTGTGAATCATTCTGGTTCCGAAGATACTCATTTTGTATGGAAATCGGCCATTTTTGGCTGTTTTTTAGAAACCGGAAGTTGCCATCTTACAATTCATAATGGTGTCTGAGGTTAATTTTCAGCTTCATTCTCGTTCCAGAGATACTCATATTGGGTGGTACTTTAGGCTGTTTCCAGACACCGGAAGTCGCCATCTTACAATTCAAAATATTGTCTGAGGTCGATTTGTGGCTTCAGTGCATCATAACAATCCCGGAAATACTCATATTGGGTGAAATTTGGTCATTTGCCGCTGTCTCTCAGAAACCGGAAGTCGCCTTCTTACAATACAAAATGTTGTCTGAAGTTGATAGGTCGATTTGTGGCTTCAGTGCATCATAACAATTCCGGAAATACGCATATTGAGGGGTATTTGGTCATTTGCCGCTGTTTTTCGGGAACCGGAAGTCACCATCTTGGATTTCAAAATGGCATTTGGGAACAATTTCTGGCCTCCGTGCATCAATCTGATTAAAGAAACGCTCATATTAAGTGATATTTGCTCATTTTCGGCTGTTTTCCAGACACCGGAAGTTGCCAGCTTACAATTCAAAATGTTGTCTGAAGTCTATTTGTGGCTTCAGTGGTCGATTTGTGGCTTCAGTGCATCATAACAATCCCTGAAATACCCATATGGCGTCGTACACAAATTACGTAACGCTCAAAACCTAGATTTCAGAACCCCTCTATGTAACGATAAGTAACGTTAGATATGACTCTCCCCCCTAAAGTTACGTAACGCTGGACAACCTGTCCCCCCCCTCAAAATTTGCAATTTTGAGCAAACATCTCAGTTACGTAACGGGATCAACTACCCCCCCTCTCCCCTATGTAACAATAAGTAACGCAGACTTATCCCCCCTCCCTCCATGCGTTGCGTAATTTGTGTACGACGCCTATTGGGTGATATTTGGTCATTTGCCGCTGTTTTTCAGAAACCGGAAGTCACCATCTTGGATTTCAGAATGGAATAAGGAGACAATTTTTGGCCTCTGAGCGTCATTCTGGTTGAAATGGTCTGGTTCTGGTCTGAGGTCGACTTGTGGCTTCAGTGCATCATAACAATCCCGGAAATACCCATATTGGGTGGTATTTGGTCATTTGCCGCTGTTTTTCAGAAACCGGAAGTCGCCACTTGGATTTTAAAATGGCATTTGTAAACAAATTCTGGCCTCTGAGCGTCATTCTGGTTAAAGAAACACATATTGGGTTGTATTTGGTCATTTTCGGCTGTTTTCCAGACACCGGAAGTCGCCATCTTACAATTCGAAATGTTGTCTGAGGTCGATTTGTGGCTTCAGTGCATCATAACCATTTCGGAAATACCCATGTTGGGTGGTATAAGGTCATTTGCCGCTATTTTTCAGAAACGGAAAGTCGCCATCTTCTGGATTTCGAAATGGTATTTGGAGACATGCCAGAAGAAGGAAAAACAATCACCTGCCAAATTTGGTTCCATTTAGTTGGTTACTTCTCGAGATAAGCAGAAATTTGTGTTTCATTTGTTATGAACCCCTCCCCCACAGAAGAGGGAGGGGAGTCGAACCACTATGAACATAATTGTTACCTCTAAAAACATTTACATACCAAATATGGTTGTATTTGGTTGATTGGTTCTCGAGCTGTGCGAAATTCGTATTTCATTTGTATGGGACCCCTCCCTTGAAGAAGAGTGAGGGGTGTCAAACTATTATATATATATATGTTACCCCTAAAAACATCTACCTACCAAATTTGGTTCTATTCACTTGGTTAGTTCTCGAGATGTGCAGAAATTTGTGTTTCATTTGTATGGGACCCCTCCCTTCCAGAAGAGGGAAGAGTGTCGAACCAACATGGACATATTTGTTACTCCTAAAATCAGCCACTTGCCAAATTTGGTTCCATTTGCTTGGTTAGTTTGCGAGATGGGAGAAGTTTGTGTTTCATTTGAATGGGACCCCTCCCTTCCAGAAGAGGGAAGGGTGTTGAATCAACATGGACATATTTGCAACTCTTAAAAACATCCACATGCCAAATTTGGTTCCATTTGCTTGGTTAGTTTTCGAGATGTGCAGTAGTTTGTGTTTCATTTGTATGGGACCCCTCCCTTACAGAAGAGGGAAGGGTGTCGAATCAACAAGGACATATTTGTTACTTCTAAAAACATTCACATGCCAAATTTGGTTCCATTTGCTTGGTTAGTTTTCGAGATGGGAGAAGTTTGTGTTTCATTTGTATGGGACCCCTCCCTTCCAGAAGAGGGAAGGGTGTTGAATCAACATGGACATATTTGCAACTCCTAAAAACATCCACATACCAAATTTGGTTCCATTTGCTTGGTTAGTTTTCGAGATGTGCAGTAGTTTGTGTTTCATTTGTATGGGACCCCTCCCTTACAGAAGAGGGAAGGGTGTCGAATCAACAAGGACATATTTGTTACTCCTAAAAACATTCACATGCCAAATTTGGTTCCATTTGCTTGGTTAGTTTGCGAGATGGGAGAAGTTTGTGTTTCATTTGTATGGGACCCCTCCCTTCCAGAAGAGGGAAGGGTGTCGAACCAACATGGACATATTTGTTACTCCTAAAATCAGCCACTTGCCAAATTTGGTTCCATTTGCTTGGTTAGTTTGCGAGATGGGAGAAGTTTGTGTTTCATTTGTATGGGACCCCTCCCTTCCAGAAGAGGGAAGGGTGTCGAACCAACATGGACATATTTGTTACCCCTAAAAACATCTACCTACCAAATTTGGTTCTATTCACTTGGTTAGTTCTCGAGATGTGCAGAAATTTGTGTTTCATTTGTATGGGACCCCTCCCTTCCAGAAGAGGGAAGGGTGTCAAACCAACATGGACATATTTGTTACTCCTAAAATCAGCCACTTGCCAAATTTGGTTCCATTTGCTTGATTAGTTTGCGAGATGGGAGAAGTTTGTGTTTCATTTGTATGGGACCCCTCCTTTCCAGAAGAGGGAAGGGTGTCGAACCAACATGGACATATTTGTTACCCCTAAAAACATCTACCTACCAAATTTGGTTCTATTCACTTGGTTAGTTCTCGAGATGTGCAGAAATTTGTGTTTCATTTGTATGGGACCCCTCCCTTCCAGAAGAGGGAAGGGTGTCGAACCAACATGGACATATTTGTTACTCCTAAAATCAGCCACTTGCCAAATTTGGTTCCATTTGCTTGGTTAGTTTGCGAGATGGGAGAAGTTTGTGTTTCATTTGTATGGGACCCCTCCCTTCCAGAAGAGGAAAGGGTGTTGAATCAACATGGACATATTTGCTACTCCTAAAAACATCCACATGCCAAATTTGGTTCCATTTACTCGGTTAGTTCTCTAGATGTGCAGAAATTTGTGTTTCATTTGTATGGGGCCTCTCCCTTCCAGAAGAGGGAAGGGTGTCGAACCAACATGGACATATTTGTTACTCCTAAAATCAGCCACTTGCCAAATTTGGTTCCATTTGCTTGGTTAGTTTGCGAGATGGGAGAAGTTTGTGTTTCATTTGTATGGGACCCCTCCCTTCCAGAAGAGGGAAGGGTGTTGAATCAACATGGACATATTTGCAACTCCTAAAAACATCCACATGCCAAATTTGGTTCCATTTGCTTGGTTAGTTTTCGAGATGTGCAGTAGTTTGTGTTTCATTTGTATGGGACCCCTCCCTTACAGAAGAGGGAAGGGTGTTGAATCAACAAGGACATATTTGTTACTCCTAAAAACATTCACATGCCAAATTTGGTTCCATTTGCTTGGTTAGTTTTCGAGATGTGCAGGAATTTGTGTTTTATTTGTATGGGACCCCTCCCTTGCAGAAGGGGGAGGGGTCTCGAACTATCTTAGTCACCTTTCCCGGCCCCTAGAACCCCTATATACAAAATTTCACGCCGATCGGTTCAGTAGTTTCCAAGCCTATATGAATCAGACAGACAGACAGACCGACAGAGCTGCATTTTTATATGTTTTGATATATATATATATATATATATATATATATATATATATATATATATATATATATATATATATATATATATATAAATATATATATATATATATATATATATATATATATATATATATATATATATATATATATATATATATATATATGTTTTGATATATATATATATATATATATATATATATATATATATATATATATATATATATATATATATATATATATATATATATATATATATATATATATATATATATATATATATATATATCAAAACATATAAAAATGCAGCTCTGTCGGTCTGTCTGATTCATATAGGCTTGGAAACTACTGAACCGATCGGCGTGAAATTTTGTATATAGGGGTTCTAGGGGCCGGGAAAGGTGACTAAGATAGTTCGAGACCCCTCCCGCTTCTGCAAGGGAGGGGTCCCATACAAATAAAACACAAATTCCTGCACATCTCGAAAACTAACCAAGCAAATGGAACCAAATTTAGCATGTGAATGTTTTTAGGAGTAACAAATATGTCCTTGTTGATTCAACACCCTTCCCTCTTCTGTAAGGGAGGGGTCCCATACAAATGAAACACAAACTACTGCACATCTCGAAAACTAACCAAGCAAATGGAACCAAATTTGGCATGTGGATGTTTTCAGGAGTTGCAAATATGTCCATGTTGATTCAACACCCTTCCCTCTTCTGGAAGGGAGGGGTCCCATACAAATGAAACACAAACTTCTCCCATCTCGCAAACTAACCAAGCAAATGGAACCAAATTTGGCAAGTGGCTGATTTTAGGAGTAACAAATATGTCCATGTTGGTTTGACACCCTTCCCTCTTCTGGAAAGGAGGGGTCCCATACAAATGAAACACAAACTTCTCCCATCTCGCAAACTAACCAAGCAAATGGAACCAAATTTGGTATGTGGATGTTTTTAGGAGTTGAAAATATGTCCATGTTGATTCAACACCCTTCCCTCTTCTGGAAGGGAGGGGTCCCATACAAATGAAACACAAACTTCTCCCATCTCGCAAACTAACCAAGCAAATGGAACCAAATTTGGCACGTGAATGTTTTTAGGAGTAACAAATATGTCTTTGTTGATTCGACACCCTTCCCTCTTCTGTAAGGGAGGGGTCCCATACAAATGAAACACAAACTACTGCACATCTCGAAAACTAACCAAGTAAATGGAACCAAATTTGGCATGTGGATGTTTTTAAGAGTTGCAAATATGTCCATGTTGATTCAACACCCTTCCCTCTTCTGGAAGGGAGGGGTCCCATACAAATGAAACACAAACTTCTCCCATCTCGCAAACTAACCAAGCAAATGGAACCAAATTTGGCAAGTGGCTGATTTTAGGAGTAACAAATATGTCCATGTTGGTTCGACACCCTTCCCTCTTCTGGAAGGGAGGGGTCCCATACAAATGAAACACAAATTTCTGCACATCTCGAGAACTCACCAAGTGAATAGAACCAAATTTGGTAGGTAGATGTTTTCAGGGGTAACATATATATACATAATGGTTTGACACCCCTCACTCTTCTACAAGGGAGGGGTCCCATACAAATGAAATACGAATTTCGCACAGCTCGAGAACCAATCAACCAAATACAACCATATTTGGTATGTGAATGTTTTTAGAGGTAACAATTATGTCCATAGTGGTTCGAATCAGACAGACAGACAGACCGACAGAGCTGCATTTTTATATGTTTTGATATATATATATATATATATATATATATATATATATATATATATATATATATATATATATATATATATATATATATATATATATATATGTATATATATATATATATATATATATATATATATATATATATATATATATATATATATATATATATATATATATATATATATATATATATATATATATATTCCTCCAATCTCATTGCGTGTCAATAGACTAACCTGTGAATAAATCCCATTTTATGGACGCTTTCTATAGCACATGTCAACTCTGCCACGTAAAATCGTGCCAAATCTTCTCCAAAAATGCCCTTTTTAATCAAAAGCGACATCAAATCACCACCTACAAATAAAAAGATAAATATAAAATTTAAAATAGCAGTAATGGATTTTAATTTGTATTTCCTATTTTGTATTAGCGGCATCAAACAAATAATGAAAGTCGATGGTTCAAATGCTGCTTTCACATATACTACCGTGGAATGGGGTGAAATTGTTCAGTGGGGTGAAATTGATCAGCTGAAAATTCGTGATAAAAAATACTAATCAAAAGATCTTACAACACTAGGTAATGTTAACGTGTCCTCAAACGCAACTTTCACATACCCGGTGCTATTTTTCATATTTTCGAAAATTCTTCTAACTCAGTCAAAACTCAATCAAATTTGATCAAACAAGTTTCCAAATAACAAAAAAAAAATTGAATTTACTGAAAGTAATCTTAGTTGAGGGTTAATTACGTTAAATTTGAAGAAGTGAGTGAAGTTTGATAAAAGCTCAAAAAATGTAATTTTCAACAATGATCATTTCAAAGTATTTAAGAAATACAAATGAATTCGCAGGAAACCACAAAGATTTTAATTTCAGAGCTAGTTTTTGAGCTTTTGCAACAAACCGAATTGAAATCGATCTAAGGACGATCAAATAAAAGCAAATTTAGCAACAAGCAGCTCGTGAACCAAAATAAACAAATTTTAACCTGTAATATCGTTATTTTCGTTTCCAAACTAGCTGTAAGTGATATTTTTAGTACAGAAATCATCATATATCTTTAGCATATCGAAAAAAAGCACATTGCCAAAAGAATGTATGGATTTCAATGGTGATCAATTTCACCCCAATTTACCTCATAGTACCTTATAGAATTATCGAATTTATTTCATGAAGTAGACGAAAAAAATTTCACCAATAGCCATAGAAGTTTACTGGAGCACATACCAGTACTTGTTTTAAAATTATACTATTTCGGGAAAAATGTACATGAAACTAGTTAATTGGAAATTGTTATAAAAATTGATCAATTTCACCCCGTTCCATGGTACTTCAATTTGATTCTTATATAAAGAGGTAATAAACATCAGGATTTAAAATTATCTTCTGCGTTAAGGAATCTCATATTTATAATCATAAAAAGAATTTAAAATTAACAAAGTTCAATTATTTATTATTCAAAAGGTACTGACTAAAGCTGACATAAACAATTAAAATGTATATGTGCGGTATATGAGTACAGTGACTTTGTTCGTGTAAATCTATTTTAACAAATAAAAAGTGCGAATTAGAAAGGCTAGGTCTCACCGCTAGGTAGATTTTTTTTTTGTTTCTTAAAGGTTAAGTTTCTGAGAAAAAAATGATTTTACTTTTTGCCTTTCTCTTGGAGAAACGTAATCTCAATCTTGGACACATTGGAATATCTTCCATTCATCGTAAATACATTAGCGAAAATCTCACTATGAATGCGGGGGCTATCAAACGTGCTACGCAGAAATTGAGACGAGCACGAGAGAATAAACTGGCTGCTGTTTCGACAACACTTGGCACGGAGCAGGTTCGAAAATCAGCAGATGGACCCTTCATTCCTGTTACTCCTTTTGAACAACTGATTCAGATGTAATTTATGCTTTTGACGTAGGACTACGTCTTTGTTTTCTATACTAGATTGCACTTTGTGAAATTGAAAATGAAACTGGTAAATGTTGCGTCAGATTTCAAACGATTATAGCAAGCGAACGACTTAATGCATCTTAGTTATTTATATGTCGGTGGATAGATAAAATTTGTAACAATTGTTTGATATAATGTTCAACATTGTTGCTTTACTGTTTAATGGTGGAAAAAGGTGAAAAGTTCCAAAGTCAAGCTTTCCCATACATTTCCCTCGTTATTGGCTTGCTTCCTGAGCACAGATAACAATAACATAGACGAAATAAATTCCACTGCCTACATATTTTGACTCAACAAAGTGTTTTGGTTTGTTTGTCTTTGTCTAAGCTGCATGGCCACGCCCTAATGGCAAAAATCTACTCTGAACTCGATACAAAAGACTGCGTGTGGAAAATTCAGCTTCAGTTTAGTTTGTTACACAATAGCGAGTGCAGTGCAGCTGTTAAAGGTACGCGACATTGAGAAACGAAAGCTGCATACGAGTCAACTTCCAGGCACTGCGGAGCATGTTACCTTTATTTTGCATACGGCATCAACAGTAACCATCGTTCGCTGCAGGATATTTTACTAGCACAGCTACTGGAGGGCACAGCGGAGAGCAAATTTTATTATGAGCGGCCAAGAAAAATATTCAAAGCAACCGTTGGTGCGATCATCAGCGTTCTGTTCGTTCTGTTTTTGTTCTGCACACGTGAATACTATGGAATCGGTTCGGTTTTATTTTGAATTCGGCAGCAACAGGCACAATCGTACACTGCATGATATTTTGAGGAGAACAGCGGAGAGCAAATTTTATGCGCGGCCAACAACTATTCAATGCTACCGGTGCACAGTGGTTCGCCCATAGGCCAAACATAGAAAAAAAGTTTGTTTGTTTCCTGGCTATTATTGATTAAATAGGTCGGTTATAGACCTGAGACTGCAGAATAGCTGCTTTTGTTGGCCTATTTTATGAACAGTTTACCTTTGAGCACGAGATAAGAGAAAGTGTTTGACACTTGCAAAATCAACTTAAACAGACGTGTTTTTTTACGTTGTGTACATATCCGCTGTAAAACAAATTCAATTGCTTCATATGTTTATTTTCATCATGAGCCTTTAGAAAACAGGTTTGTTTTGCTATTGCGGTAACGGAATTTCTAATTAGTCGTAAGAGGGAACGTGGTCACAAAATCAAAGAGCACCACTAATACTTAAATTCATGTAAACTTTTAAATGTGTTCCGCGCGAGATACTATCACCAAATTACCACCAAACGAAAGATTTAGGAGGTTGTTAAAGGTTCCATCTGCAGATATTTGAACTTAGTCGATGACAAGCGGCTAAAGATTGTTACTTTTTGGTTTGATTTTCATACTTTTTACATAGTTTCTTAGAAGAGTTGTGGTACAAATTTGTACAGCTCAAAGTTACAAATTTGTTCTTAAACATTTGTCTATATTCGAATTTTAATATTTTGTGTTGGAATACGGGAGTTTCCTGAGGAAATATAATTTTTTCCAGAAGAATAACGTAAAAGACAAAAAATCGAAGTTTATTCGCTTTGAGGGTTCACCTAACGAAACCAGATTGTGCTTGAATTTAGCATAGGGATTTTTTGCGAGAAGGCAAAACATTTGAAAGCTGCCGTATTTTGAAATTCAATGGTCAAACTTTTCCCTATATTCGATTAACACCCTATTATGCATGCATAATAATGGCAATGGCAGAATTTAAGAGCCAGTTCGCGAGAACCGCAACCACCTTTACAAGGGAGGTAATATCGAGGTTCTCCGATCGGACTGAAACTTTCGTGGTTTGTTTATCTATATAATAGAACCATGTTTTGCATAATGTCAGATTTTTTGAAAAGGGGTAAGTGGGGTAAAAAAGCACGTCAAAAACTGATGTCCAAAAGTTGCTAAAAACGTAAAATTGTTATAACTTTGCGTAAATTGAATCGATTGTCATGAAAATTGGCATGTTTATTCTACTCTATAAAGGCAACAAAATGAGAGTTATTGTAAGTTTCTATCGAGAATACAGGATGAGATATTCGCATTTTTCTAAAAAAAATGGTGATTTTACAGCAGTTTTTCTCTTGCCAACAGATCTAGGATTAAAAACTAAATAATTCGTTTTGTAGTGCAACTCAAGAGCTTTCATTAGATATATTCAAAAAATGCGCCGTTATGAAGATGCCTGAGAAATCCATTTTTTCTATAACATATTATTGGCCATCATTTCGAACCCATTGTGCAAGAAGCGAAACTCCGTTTTGTGTCATTGTTCTTCTATTGAGCTATAATTTTCAGGTTATGTTTGTTTATGCACTAAAGCAATAGTTTGCAAAATTTGAAAGGAGAAGGGGTTTGTGGGGAAACAGGCTCTTCGAAATCTTATACTTAGAAACTGCTCAAATCGTAAAATAATTACTCTCGGCTTACATTCGAAGTTACACGATGGAATGAGAGGTTATTTTCGGAGCCAACGAGCGAATGAACGAATGTCAACGAAGCCACGTGATACTTTTTGTTGAGCCTTCTTTTAATGTGCCCTTTAAAGAATTAAATTACCATTAGGAAAAAAATTCACCGGAAGATGCTCATAAAGGAATGATTTCAAGAGTACACCCTTCTGCAGGAATTAGACAATTCAAACCGGAAATGTATTTATCGGTAGAACAAATAAAATCGTTTTTCGCCCACTTTTCTACGTTATATAGGCAAAATAAGCTTGAGCTAATACAGACAGTCTGTATATAATAAATAGAAAGTTGAGTTCCGGATCGGAAGTGCTACATTGGCTTTGCTTTTTTAAGCTTGAACAAATTAGTAAAGATAAAGCGTTGATGAATGTACGAGAACGTCATGAATATTGGTGGGTGATAATGAATCAATCAATTCTCAAACATTGATTTTCATAAGGTTTTTTGCTGATACCAGAGCCACAAGAAAAAATGCATTCTTTGAAAATGAATTGAGTGCAATTACTAATATGCTCGACGAGTGCTTGGATGATGATAATACAGATTTAAAATAAAGATAATGAAATATACATTTTATTTGGTTTTATACTACATTCGACCCCTTGGTTATTGAATTATTCAAAGGCCATATTAAAAAAAAGTTTAACAAAATTTTATCGCAAGGCTTTGCTGGCATTCATTCTACCTCTGTTAGCTCCAAAAACAACCTCTCATTTCATCGTGTAACTTCGGGAATAAGCCGACTTTACGGTTTGAGCAGTTTCTGAATACAAGATTTTGAAGAGCCGGTTTACCCCAATAAGGTATATACGAAGGAGCGGCCGATGAGCGTGGCTGCAAGTGTTAGGCAGCAACAATTTTCGCGTACTGAGATCGTGACGTCACAACAATTGGTTGTGGTTGATCACAGTTTGATATAGGAAAATGTATAGATTTTGTTTGAAATCATATGGAATGCATTATATTGTTGTACTATAATAATATCAGGAACAACATGTGTCTCCCAGGTATTGTCATAGATTAACTAAACTAGCCCACCGTTAGAGAGATCTTCAAAATATTTTTTCCATAACAATCGTCTTCCGAAGAGTCTCCAATTTCATAGATGTAAATGCCCATTTCGGGGTTACTTTTCAAAACCGATCGAGCGATATAATTTATGGCGTACTCTACTCCATCTGAATCCGCAAGAGGTCGCTGGCTTGTAGGTCCTCCTTGTGTGTCGTCCTCTTCATCACTTGGGGTGAGTTCTTCCGCGATTCCAGGTTTGTTAGAGAGCTCTTTTTTATTTTCAAACAAAGCTGAAGGAGCGTATTTTTCAGCTGGTGCATCTGTCTCGTGTTGCCTTAAAAGCTCGGCTCCATCCGTGATGATGGATTCACCGATAAAAGTGTGGAAATTGTTGGAACGGCTAAAACGTAAACAATTACTTTTGGACAGCTACGAATGATAAATTGATACATTACCTTCCGATGCTAAAATGCGCCAGGAATCGGCCTGGAACCTATGCTCGAAATCCTCCGCGCGAAAACATTGTGAACAAATATAAAACACTAGCTGACCCGGCAAACTTCGTCTCGCCTATTGTAGTGTTCAATTTGATAATTTTAAACATTTCAAATTCATTGATTCCTTGCGATTTGTTTATATCATTTGAAATTATTGGTTTTATCGGAATGACAACATCCTCGACTTTTGGCTTTTGTACATCACCTCTATTCCGGAAATATATTGAATGCATTTCAGTTATTTTTAGTTTTTTTTTTTTAGAAACTGAAAGTGATCATCTTCGAATTCAAAATGATGTCCAGGGTCAACGCTTGGCTTCTATACATCATTTCGATTACGGAAATATCCATATGTAGTAGTATTCGGTCATTTTCGGCTGTTTCCCAGAAGTGGCCATTTAACAATTCAAACTGGTGTCTGAGGTCAATTTTTAGCTCCTTGCATCATTCTAGATCCGGTGATACAGATATTGGGTGGTATTTGGTCACTTCAGGCTATTTTTCAGAAACCGTAAGTCGCCATCTTGGATTTCAAAATGGCATTAGGGGATAGTTTTTGGCCTTTAAGCGTCATTCTGGTTGAAGAAACACTCATATTGGGTGGAATTTGGTCATTTTCGGCTGATTTTCAGACACCGGAAGCCGCCATCTTACAATTCAAAATGGTGTCTGAGGTCGATTTGTGGCTTCAGTGCATCATAACAATTCCGGAAATACTCATATTGGGTGGTATTTGATCATTTGCCGCTGTTTTTCAGAAACCGGAAGTCGTCATCTTGGGTTTCAAAATGGCATTAAAGGACAGTTTTTGGCCTCTGAGTGTCATTCTGGTTAAAGAAACACTCATATTGGATGGTATTTGGTCATTTTCGGCTGTTTTCTAGACACCGGAAATCGCCATCTTACAATTCAAAATGTTGTCTGAGGTCGATTTGTGGCTTCAGTGCGTCATAACAATTCCGGAAATACCTATATTGGGTGGTATCTGGTCATTTGCCGCTGTTTTTCAGAAACCGGAAGTCGCTATCTTGGATTTCAAAATGGCATTTGGAGATATGCCAGAAGAAGGAAGGGTGTCGAAACATTATGGACATGTTTGTTACATCTACAAACATTCACTTGCCAAATTTGATTATATTTGCTTGATTGGTTCTCGAGCTGTGCGAAATTTGAGTATCATTTGTTTGGGACCCCTCCCTTATAGAAGAGGGAGGGATATCAAATCATTATGGATATATTTGTTACCCTTAAAAACATCCACCTACCAAATTTGGTTTTATTTACTTGGTTAGTTCTCTAGATATGCAGAAATTTGAGTTTCATTTGTATGGAACCCCTCCCTTCCAGAAGAGGGAGGGGTCTCGAACTAATTTTGTAACTGGTCCGCCTGCCTGCACCCCGGTGCTAAGTGGGTGGCTTAAGCGCCACTCTCATGCGAGAGACCACCCACCACGATTAACGATTGCCCGACCTGAGACCTTTGGGAGAAGGTTCCTTTTTTTTTATCCCTATCCTAGGGAGGGGAAGCAAGTTGGCAGACTCAAAACTCTCGCTGTACTCCGCATACACCTGCGTCGGAAAACCTGACTGACGCGACGACTTCGGCGTCCTAACACACGATTTTAGATCTCACCGATACTACACAAGGGGGGTCTCTCATCCCTGGCAAAGCCTCCACTTCCCACTCGACTGCCTATCAGCGAATTGGGAGTTGCCTTGGCTGATATCGGAGTCAGCCTCTCCAGTAAATTCATGAAAAAAATAAGAAAGTAAACGGACCGAACAGCATGAAAAACCTAACCGAGAACTGTGATAAAGCGCATCAAAACATCTTAGTTTCGCTAAATGATAACTATAATTCTATTTGCTTTCAAACCATGATATAACATTTATTCCATCTTGTCAGCACATAACTATTTCTCTATTCCCTTTCCTCTATATCATTCTAGCTAGCTCTTATCACGTGCCCCGTGCTGTTTCAATTTCACCCACGATTGGGGGTAGGGGGTAAGCGGTGGGCAAACTCGCTTGCTTCTCACCCTCGTTTTATTAGGGAGACATTTAGTATCGCATGCGCATGGATAAATCAAAAACCAGCTACTCACTCAATACCCGGGGTTTACTTGAGAATGCTTTCTGAGGGCGGCATCGCCGCTCGCTGCGTCCTGTCCGTTGCTCGCTGTTCCTGGCGTCGATTAGTCCGATCCGCCCACGCGGATCCCTTTTCCTCTGCTGCTCGTCGCTTTATTCCTTCACGGTTGTCGTTGGCTGCAGTTGCCGATCCCTGATCGGCCTATAGGTGGTTGTTCCGGGCACGTGGTGTCGTTGGCCCTTTTCCGGTCTTTTGGCTAGCCGGATCTCTGTCCGACTGTCGGTGGGTTGACGGTTGCTGGCGATGTGGTTGGGTGTCACTAGTGCGCCGTGCTGATTATAGCTCATGGGTTTTAAAAACACAGAGAATTTCTACCTTCTGAGCACGATTGGGTTCACGTCTTTTCACACGGGCACAACCTGACTATCTACGGAAAGGGTAGTTATCACTAAGCTAAGTTAAGGATTTCATGCCTAATTCACCTGTTCAAACTTTATTCTTATCACGACCGATCTATGAAAACCACTCCTACCTCTACCACTAGTCAGACGAAAGTGAAAGGTCTCAGCTTTGAAGTCCTCAGACAAACCGCCTTTCGGTAACTTCGTTACCGGAAATTAGTATCGCGAAAATCGTCCAACCGCGCTGAGAAGCACGAAGAACGTCTTGTCTAGGAAAGATGATCCTCTTCCAGCGATCGTTCTTCATCTCGCCAACCAGTCCCAGCCCAAAGGATAGAGCGCAAAAGTGTCTCTCTCAGCAGACGTAAAGGTCAGTGGACTTTTTCGGCTAGGTCAAGCATCTCGTCGCGTCGGTGGCATGGGTGGAGAAAGGCAATTAGAGAAATCGAGCACCGGGGATCTCATTCTTTGAGTTTTTATGCCAATTACTACTTTGACCGTGATCTTGCTCGCGGTGTTTGAGTCAAAGATCTTTTGCAAAAAATATTAATAATACTTTAACTCTAACTTTATTTTGGAAATTATATTCGATAACAAACTAAGTAATTACTAAACATTTATAGAGAAGAAAAGAAACGTAATATAAGAAGTGAAAATTGTATATTTAAATTATATGTGTACTTGTTACATCATTCCCCACTAAAAGTACGGAAATTTGATTGGCATTGAAAAGGATAGTTGACAATAACCAATCAAATTTCCGTAGGCCATAGTATCGCTTTTGGAAATCAAATTCGAAATTCGGGGTCATATATGATCATTGCCGACACGGCTACATCTCTATTTACAGCACCTAGTCCATTGACTAAGCCTGCCACTGACTATCAACGACGTGTGTCTCCAGTCTCCAGCGAATATTTACTACTTCATTTCCAAAATCGTTCTAATACCTAACATCTTAACCCAAAACCCAAAAACCTGTGCATCGCAATCAAACTAAAAACTACGAATACCAGAAATATAGATTCCATTGATTACTGAAGGACCCCATTTACCCACACCATTCAAGCATTCGTTTCTTTCATTCATCCCGCTTCCAAACATTACAGCCTGACTTTGACTTCAACGCAAAAGATCGATCGCTTTTGCGCAAGCGCACAAAAAAAAATGCTGGGATTCGTCTCCTACACCAGGATTCATCCGATTAGCGGAGACGCAATCCACTAAATTCACCGTCGTGATACATAACTGGGTCAAGGTGGTTGTCCTAACATCCGCCTATCGCGACATAAACGGATCCACCTTCTACCAACAAAGTAAACAAAACCGTTGCTTGTCGCAAATCACCGCCACTGAGTAATATTCTCTGCGAAAAATTGGCTCATTGCACCTGCAAACGAAAAAGGCCTCTTAAAGGAATTTTTAACCCACCGAATATTTTCGATTACAAAATTCCCAAAGAACATGTTTTGGTATAGCGTAACACATTCATCCTTACCAGCGTAACGCACTAGAATCCATCTCCCGATGAACCTACTGCGTACGCCAGTCTTTCATTCATACGTGCTCTGCGGCATCCTGTTTGGAAACGTCAAAAGCAAAACAAAAGTGTAAGTGTCGAGTCACGTACGCGAAAGGAGAAATTACTTAATTGTAATTCGGTAGTTAGAAGTGTAAATTCGGTCACCACTTGAATCAAAACTTGTTTCGCGAAGCGTCTCTTCCCGGGAAGTGAAATTACTGTGGAAAAAGTGAAGCTTAAGGAAAGTCATAGTGACTGTATCGTTCGCTATCGGTTGTAAAGCGTGATTTTTACTTCTCAGGCTCCGGACCGATCCCTGCAGCGAGCCAAAGTACGAAGCCAGCGGAAGCTAAACTATTTCGTGGATTGGAGCGGACCGAATTCTACCCCAATGACGGGAAGCAAAGGAGAAGGAAAAGCTAAAATTAATAGTTACCGGAGAGCAAAGGAAAAGAGGTTATAAACCTAAAAGATAGAGGAAAATTATGAAGAAATAATGACTGTGTTGCCAGTCATAACGGCACAGAAAAGCATCAGAGGGAAAATCTACCAGGAAAGGAAATTAGAAAACCCGAGAAAGAGTGGGTCTGCTTCGCCCGATTAGGCTTTACTGACGGAACGGGGACATATAAAAAGAAGAGGTAAATAAACAGTTAATCATATCTATTTCTTCTTGCATTTCTTTTAGGGAGACCATCGAAGACTTATTTCTATAAACTGACGCAAGTGTCCCTTCAGAAGTAAGGAAGTATGCGGGTGGTTCATTGGCAAATATCCCTTCGGAGGGAAGAGAGTATGCTGGTAAAATTTTTACACAAGTATCCCTTCAGAAGGAAAGGAATATGCGACTGTTTATTTCCTTTGGCAAGTTTCCTTTCGGACGGAAAGAAGTATGCTGTGGTGATGTGAGTTTTTCTAGGTTTAACAACTAATTTACTATATAAATTATTAATAAGAGAAAACATTAGGGACGTAGATTATAATACATATATACAATAGTATTTACAATGTCCGTTGCGAGCGGACAGGCTATCGCGAGTCGTCTCTGTTTTGGTAAGGTTGATGATTTGTATCGTCTTGTCACTTCAATAGAGCTTATTCATAGGCGGTTAGTTGTTGTTGTTGATGCACAATCTTGGTACCCTCAGTGCAAGCTAACGCGTTGTTTCGCCTACACGAGTCCGTCAAGATTGGCTTCGAGATACGTTTATCCCTTGCGGTGTTTTCTTACTCATCGTAATCTGTGGTCACTCCTTACGGAGGTACATAGCTTAAAAAAAACTTTAGCGTATTACCACTCAATGGTTTAGATGAGCAGCGTGCATCTTCTTCAGCCTATTGACGTAGTAGACACCCACTCTTTTCCCTGCCAAGTCTTCTAATTCATATGTGTTTGGGCCCAGGACTTTCCGAATAACCGCTGGCTCGTATTTCGGGGCTAATTTTTTTCAGAATCCCTTCCCTTTATCTGACAACTCAAATGTCTGTTTTAGGACTTTCTCCCCCACCGCATAAGAAACACATTGTGTATTCGATCGTAGGTTGTATGTCTTTGCCTGCCGCTGATAGGCTGCTGTTAGGTTGATTTTTATTTCCTCGAAAAGATTCCGTCTCTTTTCTGTTATGTCTATGTATTTTCATCTTCCGTGTTCGGTTTATAGTTGTCCCGAATTTGGCTGTACTCGCGTCCATCAGAAATTTTGTTACGGCCAAACACCACAAAATACGGGTTGTATTTGGTCGAGTCATGAACTGCGGTGCGGATTGCATCAGCAATCTCTTGAAGGTTGTCAGCCCAGTGGTTGTGGTCTTTTTTAAGAGTGGCTCGAATTGCAGTTGTTATCACCCGATTCACCCTTTCGGTGTTGTTTACCTGAGGGTGATAGGCCGGTGTTAGCCAGTGTGAAACGTGATAAGTTTCGAGAAGCGTTTTAAAATTTTTTGACACAAATTGTGAACCGTTGTCGGTGAGCATTATTTCTGGAACTCCAAACATTCGAAATATCGCATTTTCCACGAACTCGACTAACGAGTTCGCCTTGGCCTCTCTGAACGGCTGAACCAATACGAACTTGCTGAATATGTCGGTCGCTACCAAAAGGCAGGTGTACCGATTGCGACCGGATGGTGGCAATGGGCCCACGTAATCCAGCGTCACAAACTGCCACGGGTATTGGACTGGTTTCTGTGGTCCCATTGGTGGTGTGACGTTCTGGTTGCCCGATTTACTCATCTGACACTTCAGACATTTGCGACAGAATCTCCGGATCTGTTCGTTCATTTTAGGCCAGGTGAAATGCAACTTCACTGCCGCTAACGTTTTTTCAAACCCGAAATGTGCTCTGTCGTGCTCTTTTCTGACTATTTCGTCGCGTTGGTCTTTTGGTGGGAGATATTTCCAAGAAAACCGGGGATCGCTTTGCCTACTGTTAGTTTTAACGTATTGGTGTATCCTTTCATCCACTATTCGGAAATTTCTGAATTTTATCGGATCGTTACGTATTTCTTTTTTGAGATTTTCATACTCTTGATCTGGCTGGATGACCGTAATCGTCTCTACCTCTATAGAACGTGACAAGCAATCTGCTAGAACATTACTTTTCCCTTTCCTGTATTCTAAATCGAAGTCATAGGCTTGTATCCGTAGTGCCCATCTGAGCAGCTTAGCATTTCCTGTCTCCGTACCCACGTTAAATAACCAGAGCAAGCTTCTGGCGTCTGTCACTACACGAAATTTAGTACCTTCGATATAGTGTCTGAAGTGGTGGATCGCTGATAAAACCCCTAAGCATTCTTTTTCGACTGCCGAATACCGCCGTTGAGTTCGGTTTAGCTTTTTGCTGAAATAGCTGATTATGCGCTTTTCTCCGCCTTGTTCCTGTATCAGTGCAGCACCCACGGCGCGATCCGAAGCATCGGATTCTATGGTGAATAATTTACTAAAATCGGGGTTGCCCAGGATTGGTGCTGATGTAAGAATCGATTTTAGTTCGTTAAAACCGTTTTCAGCTTCTTTCGTCCACACGAATTTCTTGTGTTCTTTCGATAGCAAGTCAGTGATGGGGGCTGTTATTCTGCTGTAATCCCTGATGAAACGCTGATAGAATCCAGCCAAGCCCATCAGTCTCCTAATGTCTTGCTGCGTTTTTGGACGAGCATATTCTAAAATTGGCTGAAGGCGAGAGTTATCTATCGCCACGCCATTTTCGTTCAACAGGTAGCCCAGGTACATGACTTGTTTTCGACAAAACCTTGACTTGTCAAGTGAAATAGTTAGCCCAGCCTTCCGTAACCTCTCAGATACAATTTTCAGCAACCTGAGGTGTTCTTCGAACGTGTTTGTCGCTATCACTATGTCGTCCAGATAGACAAATACGTTGGGTTCTAAATCTGACCCCATTACCTTTGCCATCAACCGCGACATCGTGAACGGGGCGTTCGTTAGTCCAAAGGGGAGGACTTTAAACCGGAATACACCTTCCACTGTGCGAAATGCGGTAAAGTTACGACTCTCCTCTTTCAGCGGTATCTGAAAGTAGGCGTCTTTCAGGTCTATTACTGTAAAGTATTTGGCTCTACCCAAACGACGAAATATGTCCTGCATATTTGTCATTGGGTAAGAGTCCTTTACTGTCAATTTATTTATTTTCCCCGAGTCTAGACATACTCTGACCTTACCGTTTTTCTTAATAACGGGCACAAGTGGATTCGTCCACTCTGAATAACACTCTTCTATTGCATCTAATTTCTTGAAGCGCTCTACTTCTTCGTTTATTGCTTTTTGTATGTACGGCGAGCATTTGTACATGGGGGGGTTGCGTGGTGACGCACCTTCTTTTAGGGTGATTTCGTGTTCGATTAGGTGCGTTCTGCCGAGGTTTCCCACTGATGTCAGTTCGAAGGCTTTGATGACTTTTGTTAGCTCATTCCGTTCTTTTGTCGTCAGATCATGCTCCGTCTCCAATGTCTCTGGATTAGGGTTTGAATCGGTTGGACCTTCGTAGACCGGTATATCTAATGTTTCGTCTTCTTCCTCGTTGAGTTCCGGTCCGGTGTGTGTCGGTTCAATCGTAAAACACACCTTTGAGTCGTCGTTAGAGTTGACCCTTTCTAGCAATTCTGGTCCTTGTCCCAAGTCAATCATGGGTCTTATTCCAAATGCATCCCACAAGTCCGCCCCTAGTATAAGTTTCCTCGCTATTTCTGGTACAATTATTGTAGGAACGACTTTTGTAACGTTCTTGTAAGTAAATGGTAAATTCAAGCAACCGACGCACCTGTAATTGGTTCCGTCTGCTGTCGACACGCGGACCGAAGCAGGTTGCAACTTTAGGCCATATTTATCTACAACATCTAGCGAGTTTAAAATGCTAATTCCTGCACCCGAGTCTAACAGTGCTTCATATTCGGAGTCGAAAATTTTGATTTTTATATGGGGGCACTTATTTACGCTAATTCTGATTTGATGTACCTGTAACAGCGGATTGAAGTCTTGTGTCTTATTGAATGGTTTGGGAATATCTTTGACGATTGAGGCGATCGCATTCCCCGACGTCCACCCCTTTATTCGTTTCCCGCTCTATGTTGTCCCGCAAGAATGGCACAGCGTTCGCAGGTCCTGATGGTTTTACCTAAGCCGCCACAACCGTAGCAAAAGATCAATTTTGGTTTGGTACATTGTCTCCAGCTGTGTCCATTCTCTTGGCAATTCCAGCATTTGCCAAGATTCGCTCCGTTGCCTTGCACCTCCTGGTTGTGTGCTCTCTCTCTAGGTTGTCCCCTAATGGTATTCGGGTTCGACGTTTGGTTCCACTGTCTCGGACGGTTGGTAATTACGTTGACTGCCGCTGAGCGATCACTATCTTCTTCGCTTTCTTCTGCCTCGATGTGGTTAAGCGGACGGCGATAGTTCGTTTCAACCGGTTGTTGCTGAAGTTGTGGGTCTGCGGCGTCGATGCGATAATTCAAGCTGATGAGATGTTGCAAGTCGCGTACTTCAATAATCGATATTTTCGACCTGTAATGCTGTCGCATGTTGTCCCATAACACTTCGAATTTTCTTCTTTTAGATAGTGGGCGTGAAAGCATTCGATTCAATTTTTCTACCTCTGTTACGAACGCAATAAAGGATTCGCCTCTCTGTTGTTTGCGATCCTGGATCTTCGATCTTATACCTTGATCTTTGTTCGGATTCCCGAATCGATAGGTGATGTTTGTTTCGAATTTTTCCCATGTATCCAACTCCTCCACGTAGGTAAAAAACCAATCTAAAAGAAGGGCCCTCAAGTAGCATGTGTATGTCTCTCAATAACGTTTGTTCGGAAATTCGTTCTCGTTCCGCTAGTATCCTCGCTTTGTAGAGAAAATTCTCCACCGTCATCGTTCGCGATTCTCCTGTGAACCGCAGTTTCCACTTTTCAACCCTGCCGTACATTTCGCTTCGTCCCCTGCTGAAATTATTTCGTGCTCTTGGATGCCTTTCGTTGTGTCTCGGTATCGAAAACCTTCCCGAACTGCTATAGCCGTCATTCTCTTCGTCCCAATGTCCCGGGTGGTTTCTTTCCGACTGTCCCCGTGCCCGCCGAGCTGAACTACCTTGTTCCTCCTCACTTGAGTCCGTGTCTTGGTACCGATCGGTTGGTTTAAGTGGGTAGTTCAGGGGGTGGTAGGCACTTCTGTTGTTCTGCATATTATTGTTAGTTCTAGTCTCCGTAGCTGGTGGTGCAGTGCGCTTATCATCGATGCTCCTGTGGTTGTTTCTATCTATTCGCCTGCTCAACTCTATTAGTGTTCTCTGCATCTCTTCCCACTCCTTTCTTGATACCGTAACCGTTGGGTCCACCGTTTCACGCTGTTTAGGAACAGCCCCAGTTGCTTCATTTCTTATCCGTTGTAAGTTGCTGAGCATCGTTACTGCCGGTGTGACTGGATTAGCTGCTGGTGTATTGAATGGCGTGCCTAAGGGAAATTCTATCCGTGGTTCTACTTGTGTAGTAGACGATTTGGGACTATTCGTCGTTTGATCTTGCGAACCTGAACTTCCTTCTGCCCCTCGAATAATGTTGTTAATGTGTTCCTTATACGGGGAGAGTGGCGGTCCGAATTGAAAGTCTTGCATTACTTTCTCAATTTTACGAGTTAAGTCACGTCTGATTCTTTTTTCCTCTTCATTTGTTGCAATACTTCTTTTAACCCGATACCAATAATGCAGTACCCTCAACTCATACTTTGGTTCCACTTTTTTCGACAGTGCTTTCTCTAGATTGGCGATCCTCCCTTCAATGTGTGACGCTTCATCTACAATATTGATGTTAGCGCGATAGTTACGACCCTCGCTTTTGTCTTCTCTGAATAAGTTCCTAAGTAGTCTTTGTTTACTTGCTAGGTCTAGGCTAAATGCACTTTCCGGTTGACTACGAATCATTAGTTCGTAATCGACCTCTTCTTGATTAAGATCTTCGGCGTGCGGGAACAGCCGACCCATGTTGTTTACAATAGACATTACTTTTAGCAGTGAAATATCAGCAAATGTACACGTACCAATAAATCGAAAAATCAAATATATTGTTGAAAAAACAAAAATCAGGAATCTAAATAATTACTAAATAAGATGAAGAAAGAAAAAAAAACTACTAATGTTTATAAATGTTGATTAATTAAGCTAGTTTAGTGAAAATTAACGAAATCTTAGATCTAATTTGTATGAGAAAAAAAAAAACAATAAACCGTTTCGTAATCAATTAATGTTACATTAAGTAAAGTAATCAAATAAAGCTAAATAAATCGAGGAAAATCCGAAAAGATTCCTTAAAAAAATGCAGTAAGAAAAGAGTATGAAAATTTAATGTTTAAATATTCTAATAGAGGTTAAATCGAACCTCGAAAATTATTTACAACTAAATAGAAATTCCCAAAAAAAAAAAATTAAGAAAGAAATCTTACAGCCTTGTGCGCCAAATGTAATTGGCGAGGCCCTTTTCCTCAAAAGCCTTGTATTGTTGGGCGCCAAATGTAACTGGTCCGCCTGCCTGCACCCCGGTGCTAAGTGGGTGGCTTAAGCGCCACTCTCATGCGAGAGACCACCCACCACGATTAACGATTGCCCGACCTGAGACCTTTGGGAGAAGGTTCCTTTTTTTTTATCCCTATCCTAGGGAGGGGAAGCAAGTTGGCAGACTCAAAACTCTCGCTGTACTCCGCATACACCTGCGTCGGAAAACCTGACTGACGCGACGACTTCGGCGTCCTAACACACGATTTTAGATCTCACCGATACTACACAAGGGGGGTCTCTCAACCCTGGCAAAGCCTCCACTTCCCACTCGACTGCCTATCAGCGAATAGGGAGTTGCCTTGGCTGATATCGGAGTCAGCCTCTCCAGTAAATTCATGAAAAAAATAAGAAAGTAAACGGACCGAACAGCATGAAAAACCTAACCGAGAACTGTGATAAAGCGCATCAAAACATCTTAGTTTCGCTAAATGATAACTATAATTCTATTTGCTTTCAAACCATGATATAACATTTATTCCATCTTGTCAGCACATAACTATTTCTCTATTCCCTTTCCTCTATATCATTCTAGCTAGCTCTTATCACGTGCCCCGTGCTGTTTCAATTTCACCCACGATTGGGGGTAGGGGGTAAGCGGTGGGCAAACTCGCTTGCTTCTCACCCTCGTTTTATTAGGGAGACATTTAGTATCGCATGCGCATGGATAAATAAAAAACCAGCTACTCACTCAATACCCGGGGTTTACTTGAGAATGCTTTCTGAGGGCGGCATCGCCGCTCGCTGCGTCCTGTCCGTTGCTCGCTGTTCCTGGCGTCGATTAGTCCGATCCGCCCACGCGGATCCCTTTTCCTCTGCTGCTCGTCGCTTTATTCCTTCACGGTTGTCGTTGGCTGCAGTTGCCGATCCCTGATCGGCCTATAGGTGGTTGTTCCGGGCACGTGGTGTCGTTGGCCCTTTTCCGGTCTTTTGGCTAGCCGGATCTCTGTCCGACTGTCGGTGGGTTGACGGTTGCTGGCGATGTGGTTGGGTGTCACTAGTGCGCCGTGCTGATTATAGCTCATGGGTTTTAAAAACACAGAGAATTTCTACCTTCTGAGCACGATTGGGTTCACGTCTTTTCACACGGGCACAACCTGACTATCTACGGAAAGGGTAGTTATCACTAAGCTAAGTTAAGGATTTCATGCCTAATTCACCTGTTCAAACTTTATTCTTATCACGACCGATCTATGAAAACCACTCCTACCTCTACCACTAGTCAGACGAAAGTGAAAGGTCTCAGCTTTGAAGTCCTCAGACAAACCGCCTTTCGGTAACTTCGTTACCGGAAATTAGTATCGCGAAAATCGTCCAACCGCGCTGAGAAGCACGAAGAACGTCTTGTCTAGGAAAGATGATCCTCTTCCAGCGATCGTTCTTCATCTCGCCAACCAGTCCCAGCCCAAAGGATAGAGCGCAAAAGTGTCTCTCTCAGCAGACGTAAAGGTCAGTGGACTTTTTCGGCTAGGTCAAGCATCTCGTCGCGTCGGTGGCATGGGTGGAGAAAGGCAATTAGAGAAATCGAGCACCGGGGATCTCATTCTTTGAGTTTTTATGCCAATTACTACTTTGACCGTGATCTTGCTCGCGGTGTTTGAGTCAAAGATCTTTTGCAAAAAATATTAATAATACTTTAACTCTAACTTTATTTTGGAAATTATATTCGATAACAAACTAAGTAATTACTAAACATTTATAGAGAAGAAAAGAAACGTAATATAAGAAGTGAAAATTGTATATTTAAATTATATGTGTACTTGTTACAATTTGGACATATTTGTCACTCCTAAAAACATCCACATGCCAAATTTGGTTTCATTTGCTTGGTTAGTTTTTGAGATGTGCAGAAATATGTGTTTCATTTGTATGGGGGTCCTCCCTTCCAAAAAAGTGAGGGGTCTCAAACTATCATCAAAACCTTTTTCGGCCCCTAAAACCCTTACATACAAATTTTCACGTCGATCGGTTCGGTAGTTTCCGAGCCAATATGGATCAGACAGACAGACAGACCGACAGACAGACAGACAGACAGACCGGACTGCATTTTTATAGGTATAGATTGCGGGAATATTTGGTACCCTACAGAACAAACGCCAGCGTTTCGACAAATCCAAATTTACTAGCAATCTTGAATCGGGATTTTTGGAAGAAGCATGTATACCTATGCCTAACTTTTAGGCTTGATAAGCCAAAACACCACATGATTAACCTCCACACGATTGAATTCGTGTTTTTTGGTAACCGTAGAACGTTAGAAACTCGAAAAAAGTACAATTTGTCGAAAATCCGCACTGAATGCCGAACGTAAATTATTGTTGTGACGTCACAATTTTTAACTCGCCACCTCTGATCGCATATCGAGAACTTATCTGCCACTCCTTTGTAATATACCTTATTGGGTTTACCCCACTAACCCCTTTTCCAAAAACCAAAATTTCTGCAAACTTTTGCATTAGTGCATTAGTGCATAAAGAACAAGGACACAACCTGAGTTTCGCTTCTCGCACAATGGGTTCGATATGATGGTCAATAACATGTTATAGAAAAAATGGATTTTCTCAGGCATTTTTATAACGGCGCATTTTTTGAATATATCTAATGAAAGCTCTTGAGTTGCACTACAAAACGTATTATTTGGAATTTAATCCTAGATCTGTTGGCAAGTGTTGGCATTGTTTGCCTGGTCGAGTGAAATAAATCCGAGTTCAAGGTCGCGCCTTTGTGCAACAGTTTCGCATCGTGACTGCTAGCTGGTGCGTAAGCCGATTTGGCTGCTGACTGAATTGTGCTACAGCAGTGGACGAGAATTTCAACACAAAAGAGGAAAAAAAAGAAGCCATCAGTTGACAGTTGAGTTGTATCGCTGTGTAGAGTGATTTCACACCTGGCTCGCTGCTGGTGGCTGTTTGGTGCTGCTGTATTGGTGCTGCTGGCTGTAACGGCTGCAGCTTCGAACGGTCGGACAACCAATCCTACTGGAAGGAAGAAGTAAAAAGGTACGTGTTCTCGTCAGCGCTAGTGCGCTAGACTTACCGCGATGGATGTAGATCCCTCGCCTCCCGCGCCACCATCCCCAAACCCCTCTGATCCTGACCCTTCTGTTACCCCCGCCCCTGTTCATTCTTCAGTCCCCCCTTGCCCCAGGCTTTACCCAGACGGAGCCCAGGGCAGCTCTACTGTCTATTTTCGGCCAAAGGCGGGACCGAAATCGAAACAGTTGAACATCTTGCAGATTTCTAAAGACCTGACGAAGGAGTACAAGGGCGTGACCGAAATCTCCAAGGTCCGGCCTAACAAGCTCCGTGTCGTGGTCAGTAACCTGAGAGAGGCCAACGATATAGCTCGCTCTGAGCTCTTCAGACGCGAATATCGCGTTCACATACCCGCACGAGTCGTGGAGATCGACGGTGTCATAACCGATTCGAGTCTGTCCGTCGAGTGTATATTGGAAAGTGCCAAAGGGTGCTTTAAGAACAACACATGTCCCGATGTAAAGGTGCTCTACTGCAAGCAACTGCGGTCAGCAGCGATCATCGGTGACAAAACAGTATACACTCCGTCAGACTCGTTTCGAGTTACGTTCGCCGGGTCAGCACTACCAAGCCACGTCTCGATCCACCGGGTTCGTCTCCCTGTGCGATTATATGTGCATCGCGTCATGAACTGCCTGAATTGTAAGCAGTTAGGCCACACCGCCGCCTACTGCTGCAATAAGGCACGTTATGGCAAGTGTGGGGAGAATCATGCGGATGATTCCTGCAGTAAAAATGCTGAAAAATGCATTCACTGTGGAGAGAGTCAACATGAGCTCTCGACATGTGCGGTGTACATGCAGCGCAGGGATAAAATAAAGAGGTCTCTCAAAGAGCGTTCGAAGCGTTCTTACGCTGAGATGCTGAAGAAGACCGTTACCATTTCTCCCATTACATCAAACCCTTTTGATCTGTTGTCCTCTGATGAAACCGATTCTGACGATTCACCAGCGGAAACATCTTACGCCAATCCTGGGGAATTTAGAGAGAGGAAAAATATTTCCTCTCCTAAACTTCCCAGAAAAGGTTTTAAGATTTCTCTGAGTGAAAAGAAAGTTACAAACAAACCAAACAGTGCGGAAAAACCGAAGCAAACTCCTCCTGAGCCGGCAAATTTAAAGTCCCAGAAGGAGTTCCCAGCACTGCCAGGAACATCTAAAACCACAGTTGTTCCTTTTGCACTCCCAGCTGATTAGTGAAATTTTCTGACATTGTGGACTGGATTTTTGAAACTTTCAATGTACCCGATCCAATTAAAATTTTTCTTACAGCATTCCTCCCAACAGTTAGATCATTTTTGAAGCAGTTGACTGCCCAATGGCCCCTCCTTGCAGCGATTGTATCCTTCGATGCCTAATTCAACTGCGTATATGAAGGATTCTATCTCTGTCTTACAGTGGAATTGTAGAAGTATTTTACCAAAAATTGATTCGTTCAAAGTTTTGATAAATAAAAACAAATGCGATGCATTTTCCCTTTGTGAAACTTGGTTTACTTCAAATATTGATCTCAACTTCCGTGATTTTAATATTATTCGCCTTGATCGAGACGCCCCATATGGAGGAGTACTTTTAGGGATTAAAAAGTGCTATTCTTTCTATCGTATTAACCTCCCCTCTATTCCAGGCATCGAAGTTGTCGCATGTCAAATGACAATACAAGGTAAAGAGCTTTGTATTGCCTCAATATATATTCCTCCCAGAGCACAGGTTGGGCAACGGCTGCTCTTTGATTTAATAGAACTTCTTCCCTCGCCACGTTTGATTTTGGGAGACTTCAACTCTCATGGCGTGGCTTGGGGTTCCCCTTACAATGATAACCGCTCCTCTTTAATCTATAACCTTTGCGATGACTTCGACATGACTATTTTAAACAACGGCGAAATGACACGTATCCCGAAACCTCCAGCGCGCCCAAGCGCTTTGGATCTATCCTTATGTTCGACGTCGCTACGGTTGGATTGCACATGGAGGGTAATCCTCGATCCTCACGGTAGCGACCATTTGCCTATTCTTATTTCAATTAATAACGGGTCAACTCGCATGCGACCAGTTGACATTCCGTATGACCTCACACGGAATGTCGATTGGAAGTTATACGAGGAAATGATTTCAAAAGCGGTCGAGTCGATTCAACATCATCCACCACTTGAAGAATACAACCTCCTCGCGGTCTTGATTCTCGACGCCGCGTTGCAAGCCCAAACGAAGAAATATCCCGGCGTAACGATTAAAGAACGGCCTCCCACTCCGTGGTGGGACCAAGAGTGCTCCGATGTCTACACGCAAAGATCCGACGCGTTTTTGGCCTACCAGAAGGGAGGTATGCCTGGCGACTATTTACGGTATTCGGAGCTTGATACCAAGCTTAAAAGCTTGGCTAAAGCAAAGAAACGCGGAGATTGGCGTCGGTTCGTGAACGAGACGTCGAGGGAGACATCGATGAGCACTATTTGGAACACAGCCCGAAGAATGCGGAATCGCGTAACGGTCAACGAAAGCGAGGAGTCTTCAAGTAGGTGGATATTTGATTTTGCCAGGAAAGTATGTCCGGACTCTGTTCCTGAGCAAAATATTGTACGCGATGCGTCTCCGGGCCACGACGCGATAGAATCACCTTTTGCGATGGCAGAATTTTCAGTTGCCCTCCTGTCCTGTAACAATAACGCGCCTGGGTTAGATAGAATCAAATTCAACTTGTTGAAGAATCTACCCGGCAATGCCAAGAGGCGCTTGTTGAACTTATTCAATAAGTTCCTGGAGCAAAACATAGTACCGCAGGATTGGAGGCAAGTGAAGGTGATCGCCATCCAAAAACCAGGGAAACCAGCTTCTGATCACAACTCTTATAGGCCGATTGCAATGCTATCCTGTATCCGGAAATTGATGGAAAAAATGATACTCCGTCGTTTAGACCACTGGGTCGAATCACATGGTCTACTATCAGATACTCAATTTGGCTTCCGCCGTGCCAAAGGGACGAATGATTGTGTTACGTTGCTTTCAATAGATATTCAGCTGGCGTATGCTCGCAAAGAACAAATGGCGTCTGCGTTCTTGGACATTAAGGGGTCTTTTGATTCCGTTTCTATTGACATTCTTTCGGGTAAACTTCACCGACAAGGATTTTCTCCAATTTTGAACATTTTTTGCACAATTTGTTGTCCGAAAAGCACATGCATTTTACGCACGGCGATTTGGCAACTTTTCGCATTAGCTACATGGGTCTTCCCCAGGGCTCATGTTTAAGCCCCCTTCTTTACAACTTTTATGTAAATGACATCGACGAATGTCTGGCAAATTCATGCACGATAAGACAACTTGCAGACGACAGTGTAATCTCTGTCACAGGAGCCAAAGCTACCGATTTGCAAGGAGCATTGCAAGATACCTTGGACAATTTGTCTGCTTGGGCTTTACAGCTAGGTATCGAATTCTCTCCGGAGAAGACTGAGATAGTATTTTTTCTAGGAAGCATGAACCTGCTCAGCTTCAAACACAGTTAATGGGTAAAACGATTTCTCAGGTTTTGGTACACAAATATCTTGGTATCTGGTTCGACTCTAAAGGCACCTGGGGTTGTCACGTGAGGTATCTGATGAAAAAATGTCAACAAAGAGTGAATTTTCTTCGTACAATAACCGGACAATGGTGGGGAGCCCACCCAGGAGACCTTATAAGGGTTTACCAAACAACGATATTGTCTGTTATTGAATACGGGTGTTTCTGCTTCCGCTCCGTAGCAAACACACATTTGATCAAACTGGAGCGAATACAATATCGTTGTTTGCGTATTGCCTTAGGTTGCATGCAGTCGACCCATACGATGAGTTCGGAGGTCTTAGCTGGAGTACTACCATTGAAAAACCGCTTCTGGAGCCTGTCTTCTCGTATTCTTATCAAATGTGAGGTCTTCAACCGTCCCGTGATTGAAAATTTTGAAAGGTTAATCGAACTTAATTCTCAAACCCGTTTTATGACATTGTATTTCAATCACATTTCCCAAAATATTAACCCTTCTTCGAATATTCCAAATCGTGTCGACATATCAAATACTTGTGATTCTACTGTGTTTTTCGATACATCCATAATAGAAGAAACTCGTGGAGTCCCGGATCATTTACGCGTGCAGCAGATCCCCAAAATTTTTTCCAATAAATATCGAAACATCAACTGCAACAATATGTTCTACACTGACGGATCACTTCTCTATGAGTCCACTGGCTTCGGTATTTTCAATAACAATTTAACCGTCTCCCATAAGCTCGATAATCCTGCTTCTGTTTACGTCGCAGAATTAGCTGCAATTCAGTACACCCTAGGGATTATCGAAAAAATGCCCACGGACCATTATTTCATCTTTACGGACAGTCTCAGTTCCATTGAGGCTCTCCGATCGATGAAAGATGTTAGGCAATCTCCGTATTTCCTGGGGAAAATACGGGAACATCTGAGTGCTTTATCCGAAAAATCGTATCAGATTACCTTAGCGTCGGTCCCTTCTCACTGCTCGATACCGGATAATGAGAAAGCGGACTCGTTGGCTAAGGTGGGCGCAACAAACGGTGATATTTATGAAAGACCAATTGCCTTTAATAATTTTTTCGCATTTGTACGTCAGAATACGATCATCAGTTGGCAAAATGCTTGGACCAGAGGGGAATTGGGAAGGTGGTTACATTCCATAATCCCCAAAGTATCGACGAACCGGTGGTTCAAGGGGTTGGATGTAGGTCGGGATTTCATTTGCGTGATGTCCCGGCTTATGTCCAATCACTATAGATTTGACGCGCATCTCCGTCGTGTTGGGCTCGGGGAAAGTGGTATCTGTGCCTGTGGTGAAGGTTATCACGACATAGAGCATGTGGTTTGGTCATGCCCTGTACACCGTGACGCCAGGTCTAAATAATTAGTTTCCCTTCAGGCCGAGGGTAGACAACCGGCTGTTCCTGTTCGTGATGTCTTGGCGAGCCGTGACCTATCCTACATGTCCCTTATATACGTTTTCCTGAAATCCATCCACGACCCAGTTTAACCCTATTCCCTTCCGCCTACATCCAACTAAACGACAAGAACACGTTAAGACCCCGGATCCGGAAACAGCAACTAGACCCGCATGATACTCTCAGGGCCCGAGGGAGACAACCCAATATGCCAGTCCGTAATATCTTGGCTCAGCAGCGGAACATATTCAATGTTCTGCTTACCTATGGCAATGGAAAACCATCAAACAACAAATCAGTGCTTTTAATGCAAAACATTCTAGCTTTAAGTTAAATTTAGTTTCAGCTCGTAGTCGGCAGCGAGGATAAAAAATTTGCTTTTAGTTATTAAGATACTTTAGAAAGTAAGCTACCAGATATAATAAGCGCCGTTAAACATTAAATTGTATTTGTGCCGTGTCAAATAAATTATAGATGAAGAAAAACAAATCAACAGGAATGTTACTTAGACTTTTTATTTACGAACATTTATGATGATTTCTGTGTGACTGAATCATTATATCCTCTATGGAAAAATGAGGCGTATCATGCGCACCAAAGACCCAACGACTATGAATACGAGGAAGTCTTTGAATATGGAAAGGCAAATTATGAAAATATTCGCAATAGATCAAACAATGTTAACTGGCAATCAGGGGCGGATTAACGCATAGGCGAAGCAGGCAGTCGCCTGCTCGTCAATCATCGAGGGGCGGCAAACAGACGGCTAATGCGTGTGCTTATTTTTTAAGCGACGAGGAAATTTTTTCTCTCTCTAGCAGGATTTCCATTCACGTGCGACGCGACCATCCACATTTTCATGTATTAACGTTGTACTAACACTCCACATGCCACAGTCTTCTTGCAAAATTTCAGCTCAGTCGGACTTCGAAAAGTGGTGCCTCGAAGCGGTCAAAGGTTCAGCTAACTTATTGGCTATAAAGAGAGCTTATCGTAGCAATTGAGGATTGCAACGATTTTTGTTGAAAATTGTTAATAATTTTATTTGACATAGCTTCTAATGGTTCAACACCAGTAAGTCTATGTAATTCGAGTGTACCAAACCAAGGAGGACGCTTCAAAATCATTTTCAGAATTTTATTCTGAATCCTTTGGAGCGTTTTCTTCCTTGTTGAACAGCAACTTGACCAGATCGGTACAGCATAGAGCATTGCTGGTCTAAAAATTTGTTTGTAAATCAAAAGTTTGTTCTTTAAACAAAGTTTAGAATTCCTGTTAATGAGAGGATATAAACATCTCGTATATTTGATGCACTTGGCTTGTATACTCTCAATGTGCTCTTTGAAAATAAGTTTTTTATCGTAAATTAGTCCCAAGTACTTAACCTTGTCAGATCAACTTAAAATAACCCCATTCATCTTGAAAACGTGATTATTGTTTGGCTTGAGGAAGGAAGCCCTAGGCTTATGAGGAAAAATTATCATTTGAGTTTTAGAAGCATTGGGAGAGATTTTCCACTTTTGCAAGTAGGAAGAAAAAATATCTAAACTTTTCTGCAATCGACTGCATATGACACGAAGGCTTTTTCCTTTTACGGAAATGCTTGTGTCATCGCAGAACAATGACTTTGTGCATCCTGGAAGCAAATCAGGAAGATCTGAAGTGAATATGTTATACAGGACTGGGCCCAAGACAGAACCTTGAGGCACACCTGCTCTGACAGGAAATCTATCAGATTTTGAATTCTGATAGACAACCTGCAGAGTTCGATCAGTAAGATAATTTTTCAAAATTTTGATTAGGAAAATTGGCAAATTAAAAGTTTGCAATTTCGCAATCAAACCTTTAAGCCAAACACTGTCGAATGCTTTTTCTATGTCTAAAAGAGCAGCTCCAGTGAAATAACCTTCAGATTTGTTAGCTCGTATCAGATTAGTAACTCTGAGCAATTGATGAGTTGTGGAATGCCCATGGCGAAATCCAAACTGTTCATTTGAAAAAATTGAATTTTCGTTGATGTGTGACATCATTCGGTTAAGAATAATTCTCTCAAACAGTTTACTTATTGAAGAAAGCAAACTGATTGGTCGGTAACTTGAAACTTCAGCTGGATTCTTATCCGGCTTTAAGATTGGAGTAATGTTTGCATTTTTCCATAATTTGGGAAAATATGCAATTTTGAAGCAGCAATTGAAAATTTTCACTAAAAATTCCATTGTGCCCTCAGGGAGATGTTTGATTAGTATATTGAAGATTCCATCGTCACCAGGTGCTTTCATATTTTTGAAATTTTTAATAATTGATTTAATCTCATTCAAGTTAGTTTCAATTATTTCTGCAGGTAAAAATTTCTGGGAAGAAATTAAATCAAATTGACGTGTGATTTCATTTTCAATTGGACTCACAAAATTCAAATTTGAGTTATGAACACTTTCAAACTGCTGAGCAAGTCTTTGAGCCTTTTGTTCATTGGATACAAGAAAATGTTCACCATCTTTTAAAACTAGAATAGGCTTTGAAGGTTTCTTAAGAATCTTCGACAGCTTCCAAAAGGGTTTTGAATATGGTTTCAATTTTTCAACTTTAGTCTCAAAATTTTGATTTCTCAGAAAAGTAAATCTATGTTTAATCTCTTTCTGTAAATCTTTATAAATAATTTTAAAAACAGGGTCACGAGAACGTTGATATTGACGTCTGCGGACATTTTTCAAACAAATTAGAAGTTGAAGATTTTCGTCAATTATTGGTGAATCAAATTTCACTTGAGCCTTTGGAACAGAATAATTTCTGGCATCAACAATTGCACATTTTAATGCTTCCAAAGCGGAATCAATATTCACTTCGTTTTGCAAATCAAGCTCATTACTGAAATTTCTCTCAATATGAGTTTTGTATCTTCCCCAATTAGCCTCGTTATAATTAAAAAATTTTCAACTTCTTTTCTGCTTCAACTCATCGTTCAAAAAACACATTACTTCCCTTACGGTAGAGCCTCTGAGTGGAACGCGTTGGGAAAGTCGAATTGATGCTGTCACTCCCTTGAGGTTTAATATAGGAGAAATTTATTATGCCCTATATGAAGCAATCGAGGATCTGAAGCAAGACGCGTTTGCAAGAAATACTGCAAAAAGCCTAGCAAAAAAAAATTTAAAAAATCAAATTCTTATGCAGTTTAATAGCTTGGCATTCAATTTTGTTCAAAATCAATTTAGTGAGTAAGTACCTTCAAAAAATAAATAGCAGTCTCGAAAACACTATAGACTTGATAGGCAGCGTTTAAAACTTTTTTAAAAATATGAGAAATGAAGGTTTGAATAGGGTCATTACTGATGCTAAAGAACGTGCCGACATTTTAGAAGTAAATCCGGAGTTTCAAACAGAAACACGAATTCGGCCGAGAATGATAAAGAAACAGTTTGCATACGAACAGTCAGATGAACCAATTACATCGAAAAAAACTCTCTTTCAAAGTGAATTTCTTCTATTCTGTATTGGATGTAGCTATTGCATCGTTCGATGATCGATTCCAGGTAATGAAAAATAGTACAGATCAGTTAGAGAAAAGTTGTCTACATTTACAGAAAATCCTCACACACAAGAAAGAGTGTGACATCGATGGTCATGAAATGCACAAAGAACTTGTTATTTATCACCTATGTTGCCAGCTGAGACGACTCCAATGAATGCGTTAAACTACATCACAAAAAATCAACTGATTGATACTTTTTCAAATGTTTGTGTATCTTTGAAAATTTTACTCACTTTACCCATTAGTGTAACAAGTGGTGTTCTTTGAGCTCCTGGAAAAGACATACAATGAAAGCGCATCCACAGTTCGATGAGCACTACAGCGCGAGAAGTGTTGGGTACAACTGCGGCAGCTGCGTCCAATGAGTGGTTTGACGCTGAGTGCCAGCGAGTGACGGAGGAGAAGAACCGCGTCAGGGGTCACATGTTGGCCACGGCTGTGACTCGTCAGAGCGTGGGTAGATATCGAGATGCTAGAGCCGCTGAAAAGAGACTCCATCGCCGGAAGAAACGACAGCATTGGGAGCGTCTTCTTGCGGAGGCGGAAGGTTGCTTCTCCAGGCACGATGCGAGGAGCTTTTACAAGAAGGTCAACGGAATTAGGAATCGAAACGTGTCAGCTCCTGTCATGTGCAACGATAGGGAGGGGAGCCTGATAACCGATAAAACAGAGGTGGCCAGGCGTTGGAAGGAACACTTCAGTGTGCTGTTGAACGGTGAGGGAAACAGTGGAGTCGAAAGGAGCAGGATGACTATTGAGGATGATGGTCAAGCTGTGGATCCACCATCCATGGACGAGGTGAAGAAAGCAGTGAAAGAGCTGAGAAACTGCAAGGCAGCCGGGAAGGACGGCATTCCCGCCGAACTCTTCAAAGTCGGGAGCGAACAGCTGTATCGTGCCATCCATCGGATCATGCTGAGAGTGTGGTCTGATGAAGAATTGCCCTCGGACTGGTTGGAGGGTCTCATATGCCCGATCTACAAAAAAGGCCATCGCCTGGACTGTAGCAATTATCGGGGCATAACTCTTCTCAATACCGTGTACAAAATTCTCTCCCGCATCCTGTTCCACAGACTGAGGCCGTTGCAGGAGACCTTTGTTGGCGAGTACCAATGCGGTTTTCGAGGGGGACGCTCCACGACGGACCAAATGTTTACCTTGCGACAAATCCTCGATAAATTTCGAGAATAAAACTTGCAGACGCACCATCTGTTCATAGACTTCAGGGCAGCGTACGATTCAGTCAAGAGAAATGAGTTATGGCAGATTATGATTGAACATGGCTTCCCAACAAAGCTGATTAGGCTGATTCGTGCCACCCTTGAAGGTTCTACATCAAGCGTCAGGATAGCCGGTGAGATATCGGACTCGTTCGTGACGTTAGATGGTTTGAAGCAGGGTGACGGGCTGTTGAACTTATTGTTCAACATCGCATTGGAAGGTGCTATACGGAGAGCTGGTGTGCAGAGAAGCGGCACCATCATTACGAAGTCGCACATGCTTCTCGGTTTTGCGGGCGATATCGACATCATTGGTATCAACCGTAGAGCTGTGGAAGAGGCCTTCGGACCTCTCAGGAGGGAAGCTGCGAGATTAGGGCTCGTCATAAACTCTGCCAAAACGAAATAAATGGTGACTGACAGAGTGCGTGGTAGTCCGTCGGAGGTTGGTGCTGCGGTGGTGCTAGATGGGGAAACATTTGAAGTAGTCGACGAATTTATTTACCTGGGAACATTAGTGACATGTGACAACGAGGTTAGCCGTGAGATAAAGAGGCGGATAGCAGCCGCAAACAGGGCCTTTTACGGATTACGTAACCAACTAAGGTCCCGCAGTCTGCAAATCCGTACAAAACTTGCACTCTATAAAACACTGATTCTTCCGGTGGCTCTCTACGGCCATGAATCATGGACGCTGAGAGAGGCTGATTGGTGTTTTTGAGCGTAGGATTTTGCGTTCAATCCTTGGCGGCAAACTAGAAAATGGTGTTTGGCGCAGACGCATGAACCATGAAGTGTACCAGGCATACAAATCGGCGGGTATAGTCAAGCGGATAAAACACGGCAGGCTTCAGTGGGCTGGGCGTGTAGCGAGAATGCCGGATGAGCGTCAAGCGAAGGCTATATTTAGCAGGAATTCCGATAGAGGTCGTCGACTTCGGGGTAGACCCCGCACTCGTTGGATGTGTGCTGTCGACGAGGATGCACGCGAAAAAGGTGTTAGGGGCGATTGGAGGATAGCAGCCTAAGACCGAGTGACATGGCGACGTATTCTGGATTCGGCACTGGTTTGATAATCGGTCTGTCGCCTTAAAAGTAAAGTAAAGTAAATTAAGTAAGTAACAAGTGGCGAGAGAAGTTTCTCAAAATTAAAACTTATAAAGACGTAACTACGATCGACCATGTCGCAAGAACGTTTGTGTGGCTTGGCGATACTATCGATAAAAAGACAGGTGCTTCTAGAAATTGATATGTCGGAAACGATAAAAAAATTTGCAACATTGAAAGCATGAAAAGTTGATTTTTGAATTGTTAATACAACACATCTGCCGCTCATGGCAAGTCCGTCCCAATTGCATTTTTATCAGTTCAGTTTATTTATGGAATCTATTCCTTTTTATATTTACTTTCGATAAAACAAATATTTTCGAATAGTTCGTTCTGAGGAACTATGAAAAAAATAGCAAGTCGGTTTGTCCCATAGTAAAAGTGATCGCAAGTCAGTCCCATTGAAAAAATCTTCGCAATTTAACCCAGCAGCCAACAATGACTATGAAAATTGTGACGTTTACCACACCTTCTGGTCTATGTACCAAGTGATATTCGATAGGAGGTTTGATTGAATTTTACGCGTTCTACTTCGTGTGGCTCTAGCTGATAGTACAATGTTTTCTTCAAAACAAAGTTTCCACCAGTAGCTTCCTTCAGCTGTTGTTTGTTGACAGTGAACGCTTTAGGTGTGTCATTGATTTGTTAGTTAAAGCATTCTTTAGTAAATACTACTTTTCGTATTTTATCCGTATTTTATGTAAAGATGTGGTTATGAATTGTTCAATTATTGTCGTGAATTCCGTTTTGAAGAATTTGTCAGTTATACCAAGTACTTCGGTACGCTACTTAGCTGTTTTTTAACGGAGCAAACATTTTCCTAAGCTATAGGTGTTTTTTTTCATATTTACTTCCACTGTACGTGGAAGCTGTCCGCCGTCACGAACGTGTGACCGCTCTCAGGGAAATTTAGAACAAATTACCCCCCTGATTTTGAATTTATCAGTAGTATCAAATGTAAAAACAAAATCTAATTTCATTTTGAGCGGCGTAGTTGGTATATTGTGTTATGCTTCTCACAAAAAACTTGTTTAATGAAGCACGAGAGAAGGTCATTTATGAATTGACCAGCGATGGATTCATTCCAAACATGCTATAGCACCGCCATCGATTTGCAGTAGTTGGATTTTCATCACCGGTCGTAGCTGGCTATGGGACTGACTTGCTATCATTCTGGCTACGTACCCTAAAAGTAATCGCATGTGAGTCCCAGCTTATGATTTTCAACAAATGATAATCAAATTTCGGTGTGTATGCAAGTTTTATGATGCAAAAGTGTTAGATTGTCATTGCAGTACTAAATTCTGTTGGTGGTATTGATTGAAAAAGCATTTGAGTGCAAAACTTCACCTAAAGTGTTACGATTTGTGATTGCTGTTTTCTCATCAGCACCAAAACGCAAATGGGACGGACTTGCTATGAGCGGCAGACTGATCAAATTTGTCTGTCTAATAAAATTTTCGAGTCTATAGAAAATGCGTTTCATATAAAATAAAAACTTGAGGGGGGCGTCAAAATCAGTCTTCGCCTGCAGCTCAAATCAGCCTTCGTCCGCCCCTGCTGGCAATTCATTCTCAAGAAGAGAGGAAATGTCGACGTGGCGGTAGATACTTTTTATAAAGTTTTATTTGATACTAGCTGACCCGGCAAACTTCGTCTCGCCTATTTTAGTGTTCAATTTAATAATTTTGAACATTTCAAATTCATTGATTCCTTGCGATTTGTTTATATCATTTGAAATTATTGGTTTTATCGGAATGACAACATCCTCGACTTTTGGCTTTTGTACATCACCTCTATTCCGGAAATATATTGAATGCATTTCAGTTATTTTCGTTTTTTTTTTAGAAACTGAAGGTGGTCATCTTCGAATTCAAAATGGTGTCCAGAATGAATGCTTGGCTTCTATACATCATTTCGATTACGGAAATATCCATATGTAGTAGTATTCGGTTATTTTCGGCTGTTTCCCAGAAGTTGCCATTACACAATTCAAACTGGTGTCTGAGGTCAATATTTAGCTCCTTGCATCATTCTGGATCCGGTGATACACATATTGGGTGTTTTTGGGTATTTTTCAAAAACCGGGAGTCGTCATCTTGGATTTAAAAATGGCATTAGGAGACAATTTTTGGCCTCTAAGCGTCAATCTGGTTGAAGAAACACTCATATTGGGTGGCATTTTGTCATTTTTGGCTGTTTTCTAGACACCGGAAGTCGCCATCTTACAATTCAAAATGTTGTCTGAGGTCGATTCGTGGCTTCAGTGCATCATAAAAATCCCGGAAATACCCATATTGGGTGGTATTTGTTCATTTGTCGCTGGTTTTCAGAAACCAGAAGTCGCCATCTTGGATTTCAAAATGGCATTAGGGGACAGTTTTTGGCCACTGAGCGTCATTCTGGTTGAAGAAACACACAAATTGGGTGAAATTTGGTCATTTTCGGCTGTTTTTCAGACACCGGAAGTCGCCATCTTACAATTCAAAATGTTGTCTGAGGTCGATTTGTGACTTCAGTGCATCATAATAATTCCGGAAATACCCATATTGGGTGGTATTTGGTCATTTGCCGCTGCTTTTCAGAAACCGGAAGTCGCCATTTTGGTTTTAAAATGGCATTAGGAGACAATTTCTGGCCTCTGAGCGCCATTCTGGTTAAAGAAACACTCATATTGGGTGAAATTTGGTCATTTTCGGCTGTTTTCCAGACACCGGAAGTCTCCATCTTACAATTCAAAATGATGTCTGAGGTCGATTTGTGGCTTGAGTGCGTCATAACAAATCCGGAAATACCCATATTGGGTGGTATTTGATCATTTGCCGCTGTTTTTCAGAAACCGGAAGTCGCCATCTTGGATTTCAAAATGGAATTAGGGGACAGTTTTTGGCCTCTGAGTGTCATTCTGGTTAAAGAACACATATTGGATGATATTTGGTCATTTTCGGCTGTTTCCAGACACCGGAAGTCGCCATCTTACAATTCAAAATGTTGTCTAAGGTCGATTTGTGGCTTCAGTGCATCATAACAATTCCAGAAATACCCTTATTTGGTCATTTGCCACTGTTTTTCAGAAACCGGAAGTCGCCATCTTGGATTTCAAAATGGAATTAGGGGACAGTTTTTGGCCTCTGAGCGTCATTCTGGTTAAAGATACACTCATATTGGATGGTATTTGGTCATTTTCGGCTGTTTTCCAGACACCGGAAGTCGCCCTCTTACAATTCAAAATGTTGTCTGAGGTAGATTTTTGGCTTCTGTGCATTATAACAATTCCAGAAGTCATTTGCCGCTGTTTTTCAGAAACCGGAAGTCGCCATCTTGGATTTCAAAATGGCATTAGGGGACAGTTTTTGGCCACTGAGCGTCATTCTGGTTGAAGAAACACACAAATTGGGTGAAATTTGGTCATTTTCGGCTGTTTTTCAGACACCGGAAGTCGCCATCTTACAATTCAAAATGTTGTCTGAGGTCGATTTGTGGCTTCAGTGCATCATAATAATTCCGGAAATACTCATATTGGGTGGTATTTGGTCATTTGCCGCTGCTTTTCAGACACCGGAAGTCGCCATTTTGGTTTTAAAATGGCATTAGGAGACAATTTCTGGCCTCTGAGCGTCATTCTGGTTAAAGAAACACTCATATTGGGTGAAATTTGGTCATTTTCGGCTGTTTTCCAGACACCGGAAGTCTCCATCTTACAATTCAAAATGATGTCTGAGGTCGATTTGTGGCTTGAGTGCGTCATAACAAATCCGGAAATACCCATATTGGGTGGTATTTGATCATTTGCCGCTGTTTTTCAGAAACCGGAAGTCGCCATCTTGGATTTCAAAATGGAATTAGGGGACAGTTTTTGGCCTCTGAGTGTCATTCTGGTTAAAGAAACACACATATTGGATGATATTTGGTCATTTTCGGCTGTTTCCAGACACCGGAAGTCGCCATCTTACAATTCAAAATGTTGTCTAAGGTCGATTTGTGGCTTCAGTGCATCATAACAATTCCAGAAATACCCTTATTTGGTCATTTGCCGCTGTTTTTCAGAAACCGGAAGTCGCCATCTTGGATTTCAAAATGGCATTAGGGGACAGTTTTTGGCCTCTGAGCGTCATTCTGGTTAAAGAAACACTCATATTGGGTGAAATTTGGTCATTTTCGGCTGTTTTTCAGACATCAAGAAGTCGTGTGACGTCACATCCCGCGAAGATTATTCAATGTTCAGTCACGATGCTTCAGAATTCAGGCTAAAAAAAACATAGTTTGCTGCCGAGCTTTCTCAATACTGTAGAGAATCAAAACAATTTCATCATAAACTGGAGCATTAGCTTGCTACCGGGTCTACTTAACACGCAACACCTTTCAATAGCAGCACATTCTAGAAAAAACGACGAAGGAAAACATTCTTTTTATGATACCTTCAGAACAGTAACCAAACTTCCTAGTTATGAGTCGCCAACTGACCGGCTTAAGAAATGTAAATATCCTAACGACCATGTATACATTTTCAATTTAACTATAAGCAAAACAGAAGCCGGAGGCACCGCGTCACTCACGGTTACCCTTAGGCGCTCACGGTTGCGCGCGATACCGAGAGCTTGTGCGCTCCCGGATACTCACAGTAGCGCGCAAATAAAATACCGTACGCTCTCGCACGTGCTCCGATGCCCGCGCTCTTTAACGCCCGCGGTATAATAATATGTACTAAAATTCAACTCGAAAACGAAACAGAGTAATAAATACTATAGGTTAGAATAGAACCGCTAGATAGGCGATAACTCAGGTCGGAGGGGAAGAGTCTCTCCGCTCTGAGTTACACAGGTTAATATTTAAGCAAAATTGTAACTTAATAAAATCAATCATCTTTATCTATCATCCAAAAGAGGTGATTCCGCGAATCGAATGTTCGCGTACAGGACTTCGTGTGTTTCATTTCTAAGTGATCACAGGTGCTGGTAGAGCTCTAGCTCTACACGGTGGTGACAGTTACGGTGGTGACAGAAAAACTCGCGCCAGTTAATCAGTCCGAAGTTTTAAAATAGTATAAAGTATAAAGTTTAAAGTGATAAACGAGTGATAGCCGGTTCAGGAAAAGAACCCTAAAGGACACATTTGGTATCAGACTAAAGAATAACCTACGCCATTCAGGAAAAGTCAAGTGGAGGCTAAAGAAAAACTTAAAAACTTAATCAGATCGAGTGCAACTATTTCACGCGGAAGTGCTGGTTGAAAGTGACCAGAAGTAACAGTGGATATCGATTCAGTTTAAGACTAATAATCTCCGGAATTGAATGTAGTATTGCAGTGCATCGAATGAGTGAGAGCTTTTTAAAAGCGCCAGAAAGAAAAGTAACATAGTGACTATAAGTGATTGAACTCCAACGAGAACTAAAAGTGTTAGAGAAAAAGTTGTGCACGCGAAACAGAAAAAAAAACAGCAAAAAAATAGTAAGGAAGAACATTGGTTACACACTTTTATAGTGTTAAAAATAAACTTGGTTCTCACTCGCGAAGGAGGATATTGTGGTGACATTAGTGATTTAATTTTGCTTCGAGTAACTTGGAATTACTTTCATTAGTGAAAATACAGTCTTCCATCGAAGAAACAATTACGAAACACGGAAATATCAGACGGTAAACGAGACAACAAATAATTTAATGTTCAGTGTTTGATTATAAAGAGAATAAGCAACAGCTGGTAGGTCTTGTTCTCAGTTTGTGCACCAAAAAATCGCTTACTGTTTTATCCAAGTACGGCCGGTGATTGTTGCGAGTGTAAAGTGTTAGCGTTAAATGGCAGAGATGTCTACAACGATGGTCGGCTCCATACAAAGGATATTCGGGTGAGTGAGATATATCGTGGGACGCGGTAAAAAAAATATGAATTAACATCTATTGGAATTTTAAACGGGAAAAATTTAATTTTTTCTTAAACATTAACCATTCAAAAGATATTGACGATAGTAGAGAGAGACGGAGAGACGCATATTAGAACACATAAGCGACCTCGGACAATACACAATCGTGCTAATTCTTCACCTTTCAATAATTAGAGCGGCAAAACTGGCGGCAAAACTGGCGGCAGACCCGCGAGCAAAAACGGAAAAACAAAAATAATATAAAACGTAAACAAACTCGCACTGAGTTACTTAGAACGCGGTCAATACGTTCATATGTGGTTGCGCGAGTGGCTCTAGTAGCACGTAACTTGACGCTGACCAACACGGTAACATTCAAACGGGAAAACATATGTGCTAAAGTAGGCCACGGCCAAGGTCGCACGGCGAGAAGAGGCAAAGAGGTATGCTACGACGAGTTGTGACATCGGCAAAGCATACCAGGAGCTAAGCGTAATGAATGGTCGGAGTTTATACATGTCAATTATAAACAGCTATTATTTTAATGGCTGATTTTTGCAACGTCGGCAGAGAAGAAATTAAACAAATTTAAGCGTGACGCTTTGACGCGGTCAGCGAGAAGAAGAAGAAAAAAAACAACGGTAGAAGGAAACAACTGGTGGACAAAAGTACCGACAGGAAAATAGCCGACGCCATTTTTTTACATTTTTTTTAGAGGATCTTTTCTCCTAGGTGAGAGTTAATTTTTTCTTCTTTCCAAATGATCCCATCGTGAATGAGGGTCATCTAAACTATACTATCACTAGGAATTAGGAATAATGCCCGTTAACGAATGCAGTGACTGATGTCAAAACTAAAAGAGTTAAAAGATTTTATATGCCTAGAGTATTACAACCTAAGTAATAACGTAAATAGGCCAAGAACGCGCGCAGCGGTCGCGAATAGAAAGAAATTAATTACCGACGCCGTCAACGAGTTCACGGAAATATTAAAAGAATACGAAAACTCTAAAGTGCCATCGGAGCACTGGAATAGACTGACCGACCAATACACGCTTGTTCAGTCGAAAGCGGGTCTAGCTCTTAGGATCTTGGACAACTCGGCGATTGTCCCAGAAGCAAACAGATCTAGGAGATTCTCGAAAAACTGTCTAGAACTAGTAACATCTGGGCTCTCAGAGAAGCATTTGAATGACCTGGAACGGTCCGTACCGTTTAACGAACCGCCCTTTTCATCAATCTTAGTTGAATCGGACGGAGTAGAAGAAGGTAAAGAAAAAGAGAAGGAGCAGAATTGTTCCGGTCTGCTAGAGAAACTAGAAAGGCTAGAGGCGGAGTTTTTAAAAGAAAGCGAACGGATAAACGGGATAAAAACACAAGATATCTCTAGCTTCGAAAAGCATTTAAAGAACTTGATCTCCATTACGAAAAGAAATATGGCGGAGTTCCCACTCGATCGAGCGATCCAGTGCATCCCGGAATATAGAGGTTCGGCGGATGAACTGGAGGCATTTATCTTCCATATACAGCACTTTGCCGATAAAATTCCAGCAGAGGGACCAGAGGACCAACTAGTATACGTGGTGCTTATGAAATTAAAATGAGAAGCGGCCGCAGCACTACACCATATAAGAGCGGACACGTGGCAAGAAGTGAAAGAAAACCTGATTACAGAATTTGGGACGAGTGAATCAATCGAGTCAGTCATTAAGAAGATAGAAGGACTACGCCAGAAGCCGAACGAAGAATTCTCGGCGGACAAGAAAAGGACACTTGAATTGCAGGAGGCGCTATACTCATATGAGGGCGCAGGAGGCACAGTGGTAATGGAGAAGTCTCCGAATACATTTTATAGGCGGACTTAATAACGAGAACTTGACACAGATGGCTTGCGGGAAGCAGGAGCTAAGCCTGCAGAGCCTTATGACATGGCTAGAAAAAAGGGTTGAAGAGTGCGACTAGCTAGCCGGTATAGAGAGGACAATGCGGGTCTGGACCTATTGGACCAACAGCAAGAGAGCAGCGGAAGGAGATGGCAATCGTATGGCAGATCAAAACCAGGGTCGGAGGCAATGGAGTGGCCGCGACGAGCAGCCAAACAATAATCAAAGGCGCAATGACTATGAGAGAAACGGAAATGAGCGCGGGTATATGCGCCAATCGAACAATCAGTATTATAACAACAGCAACAATAACGGGGATCAACAATGGTCGCGCCTATATAGGAAACACAAGTAGAGGTTACGAGCGACAACAAAATAACGATAACTATGGGGGTCAGCCGCGCGGAGGCTGGTCTAATCAAGATCAAGGAAGAGGACAGGGCTATAATCAGGCCAATCAACAGGGCAATAGTGGTCGCTTTGATAACTCGCAAAGGCCACGTTGGAACGGCCTGGTTTACAGATCGGAGTCGCAGGATCAACGCGGCGGCTTACGCAACAACAACCAACAGAGTAACCAAAATAGTTATTTCAATGACGCATATGGTAGTAACCGATATGACGACCGGCGCCATGACACGTATAATAACGATCGTAGTAATAACAGGGGAAGATCACCAGGGGGCAGCAATAGCAATAATGGTGGATACGGCAATGACGGATATGCCAACCGCCATTATGACCACTACAACGGCGAACGAAATAATGGTAACTTCAGAGGTAGATCGCCCATGGGGAGATATAACAACAATAATTACAACAACAATAATGGTAGGTACGACGATTCATATGGCCGCCAGCCTATGAACCGATGGCAGTGCTAGCCGAGTACCCCATCAATTTTCAATCATAAATGATGACATGAGTAACATAGGCAGATATTTCGGCAATGTAACCGGAAATGCCCATACTGGGTATCATAACTATATTAATTATAATGGACATGGGGGACGAAACAACACCCGAACTTACGGCCATCCTCCGAAGCGAATCTTCAGTATAAATCACCCCGAGAGGGATGTAAGTTTTTGTAAAGACGAAAAACGAGGCATAAAGGACCCGTTCGCACAAGAGTACTTCAACGACGATCATGCGGAGATATGCCATGATGCCGATTGGCGGCAACTGACGGATGAGCCCAGCTGCATAGAAACAGCGGACTGGGAAACCGCATGTAACCACATAAGAGATAATAGTGTTTGTGTGGCGAAGCGGGTCTATTTCGATGTCGGCAACTGACGGATGAGCCCAGCTGCATAGAAACAGCGGACTGGGAAACCGCATGTAACCACATAAGAGATAATAGTGTTTGTGTGGCGAAGCGGGTCTATTTCGATGTCAGCAGGCGGCTAATGATCACACTGCTGGCTCGACAAGATGTGCGAAGCACAATTAACTTTATTTTAGATACGGGCGCATGTACAAATATGATAAGTGAGCATAAAGTAAAATGGATGAATTTGCCTAATAAGGCGGAAAATACCAACGTCTTTGAAGGTATTGGTCGAGGGGCCGTGAAGACCCTAGGGACCGTAACACTAGATTTAATAGTCGGAGACTTGACAATTCCGACAGAATTCCACGTAATGAACGATTTACCAGCGGATGGTATAATCGGCGTTGAATTCTTAAAAAAGCACACGCTGCAGATAGGAATAATTTTGACTACATCGTTTTCAAGAAACAATGTAATCTCAGTTACAAAAATAAACTCCCACCGGGCAGTGTGTGCAGTTCATCGTTGGCGTGCTGAGATACGGGAACACAATAGTAGAGGGTGATTCGACTTTGGTTTAGAACTAGTTATACCTTTCTCAGTAGTTTAATTGGCCAAAACACCTTGCCGGAGACAACGGAGATTGCGGGTTCGAGTCCCGTCTGGACGAGGGAAAAAAATTTCTAAGCCTAAAAAAGTCACACCTTCTATTCCCGTTCATTCCCGCATCCTCGCAAACTGCATACATTGCCCGCTTTACTAAATGTAATAGGGGTCCGGACGACTTGAGTCTGTGGAACTTGCCCAAGGAAGAGGTCCTAAACAGGCATATATTGATGGCAGCCAGAAGTAGAGTATTGACTCAAAACGAACTGAGAGAAAGAAATGACGAAGAGGTTAACACGAGCCGAAACGAGCTGTGTGATGATACGCCGGCTCGGGCCGATGATTTGAAATTTACGGAAGTAGACTTAGACTCGAGACTTGATTGCGATCTGCTCGAGCACAAATTGGTACCCGAGGTGAAGGGTGCAGATCGCGTTGGAAAGCTGCGTCAGACTTTAAATTTGGCGCACCTGCCGGATATGGAATTTGAGAAAATTAAGGACATATTAAAAAGCCACTCGGATGTTTTCTTTTTCAATGGCGATAAGTTAACTATTACCGACGCCGCAGTACATACAATCGAGACGTCATCAGAAGTCCCGATCAACAAAAGACAGTATAGATTTCCAGAGTACACAAAAAGGCACATAAATAAGGAAATCGAAGAAATGAGGGCGCAGGGTATTATAAGACCCTGCACTAGCCCTTGGAATGCACCGGTATTATGCGTACCGAAAAAACCGGATGCTGACGGCAACAAGAGGTATCGTATTGTGGTCGACTTCAGATCTTTGAACGAAGTCACCAAACCATTTGTTTACCCAATACCTCTTACTAATGAGATATTGGATAATGTTGGAGGAGCGAAATATTTCACCTCAATTGATTCAAAATCGGGTTTCTACCAAGTCCCGATCGACCACCGAGATGCGGCTAAAACGGTGTTTTCCACTCCTAAAGGCCACTTCGAATTCACACGAATGCCGATGGGGTTAAAGAACAGTCCCTCAACATTTCAAAAACTTTTGAATACTGTCCTTTTTGAGATAGGGGACGTGAAAGCATTCGTCTACCTCGATGATATTATAGTTTTCGGGGACACTATCACCGACCATAATGATAGCTTGCGAAAAGTATTACAAGCTTTGCGTAAACATAACTTAAAAATAGAACCGTCTAAGTGTCAGTTTTTGAAAAAGGAACTGGAGTATTTGGGCCATGTCGTTAACGAAGAAGGCATAAAAGCCACCAATGCAAATATTAAGGCCATTCAGAGCCTAAAACCGCCCACTAACGTGAAAGGTATAAGATCATTTTTGGGAACAGTAAATTTTTACGGGAAGTTTATCCCCAACATCGCGGAAAAGCGCAAGCCGCTGAATGACTTGTTGAAGAAAGACGCTAAATTTGTGTGGGGAAAAGAATGTCAGGAAGCCTTCGAGTTCCTAAGAAACGCACTGATAACAGAGCCGGTTTTAGTCCGGCCAGATTATCAAGACACTTTTGTTATTACGACAGACGCTAGCAATTATGATATTGGAGCCGTTCTGTCGAATGAAAAATCCTTGCACCGGCCGATCGCATTTAGGTGCAGAAACCAGGTATCATATCATAGAAAAAGAACTACTGGCAATTGTATGGGCCGTAGAATACTTCAGACATTACATCTTTGGGCAAAAGTTTATCGTTTACGCAGACCACCGGCCACTTAGAGCAATTTGGAGATTAAAAGAGACATCTCCAACACTGACAAGATTGAGACTGAAGCTGCAGGGTTTGGAATGCAGTATAAGGTATAAGCAAGGAAGCGAAAATATAGTAGCAGATTTTTTGTCTCACCTATCAGACGGGACATGTCAGGGGCAAGAAAGTGCACCTCATAGGCAGATAGCCATGATTACGCGTCGATAAAAACGCCTGCAAGAGCAGCAAAGAGACACACAAGACCAGCTTAACGATACCATACAAGATTCTAATGCAATAGACGTAACGGACATCCCGGACGGCGAGGAAATGCAGCGGCTCGTCAGTATCTCAAATGACGATTTCCTGCAGGCGGTAACGAATGATACTATCCCCAGTGAAACGGTTATAGTCTCAAATCGAATTATGCCGCAAAATGAGATTGAAGCGCGTTTGGTTATTTTAAATAGCCGAACCACCCACAAAGAGATTACGAAACTATATGACCTACCTCATGGCTTTAAAGATCACACGTCAGGTGATACAATAATTTTGATAAAAGAGAATACCGCTGGGATAATATTGAAAGGCAGTGAAAACTCATTAAAAGATTGCCGACTTTTTTTTTGAACAACTTGTGAGTCAATTTGAAAACGGCTTAGACACGCTGAGAGAATCGGAAGCAGTGCATGTGATTTCATTTAGAAAAATTAAACAGCGGGAAATTATGCAGATATTGCAGTTTCTAGGGGGTCAACTGGGGAAGCAAATTACACTTTACAATGCCGACGGCGAACGCACCGCAGTTGCGCCGAATCAGGTAGAGACGATTTTGAAAGAATTTCACGACGTGCCCTTGGGAGGACACGTCGGGGCGCGTCGTATGCGCCAAAGAATCGGCACATTATTCATTTGGCCTAATATGAGGCGCGATATCGAGAACTATGTTCGGCAGTGCGACTCCTGCCAAAAGAACAAAATTGAAAGATCGAACAGGATACCGATGCAGATCACCACGACCACATCGAAGCCTTTTGAAAAATTATACATGGATATCGTGGTGTTACCCGAATCCGATATGGGGAACCGTTATGGTCTAGTCATGCAGGATGAATTGACCAGATATCTAATTGTCGCTCCAATGGAGAATCAAGAGAGCCAGACAGTGGCCAAGACCTTCGTGGAGAATTAAATTTGTAAATTCGGCGCCCCGTTGGAACTAGTCACAGACAACGGCGCGAATTTTGTGAGTGCACTGATGAAGGATGTGTGCAAAATCCTGAAAGTTAAGAAAATTACCACTAGCCCGTATCACCCACAGGCTAACTTAGTGGAGAGGTCGAATCGTGAGTTGAAGACCTATTTACGACAGTTTATCGGCGGAAAACCGCACACGTGGGATACATTACTCCCTTTCTTTATGTTTGAGTACAACACTGCTGTTAACTCATCTACGGGGTACACACCGTTCCAATTATTGTACGGGCGCACAGCGCGGATTCCGACAACCATTTACAAGAGAAACGGAGTGGATAACCTAACCTATGAAATATATACACAAGAAATGAGAAAAATATTTTATGATCTCCACGCAAACGCGAAGGCAAACCTAAAAGAGTCGAAAGAAAAACGAAAATTAGCATATGATGAAAGATATAATATATGGGAACCAATGTGGGGGGACCTTGTACTGGTTAAAAATGTGACAACGGGATCCGGTCAGAAGCTCCAAAACATATGGAGAGGGTCATATGAAGTGGTGGATATCCCTAGCAGAATGACAACTGTGATTGAAAATGGCAACAAACTTGAAAAAGTTCATAATAATCGCTTAAAGAAGGTATCATGAATGAAATAACGCTCACCGGCGCGAGCCCGTGTAGCGTGCCGGGAGCGTCATATGAGCGTGGCAGCAGCGCCGCGAGCAAATGAAAAACGCAACCATCGTTTTGCGCTTGGATAGGGTTAACAAAGCTTTGTATACACCGCACATTGGACATACGGTAGCGGCTGGATGCTGCGTCATAGATATAAAAATGTAGGGCATAAGAAATAACTATTTACAGAAACTTAACGTAATAGCATAATATTCAAAACAAAAAAAAGAAAAAGAAAAGAAATTATTATATGATTTAAGAAAGTGAGGTTATTGAACTGAACGATTGAGATGAATGCGTATCAGGAGAACGGACAAGGGAATAGTCAACCCAGTACGAATGGAAGTGCGAATGTTTTCTTTTATATCCTAACCTTCTTATCTTTCAGGAATCACTAGCAACAGGTAGAAGCACCTTCGGAGGGTAGGGGGAGAGGTCGATGCAGGCAACTGCATTCTCGGTGAAGTGTAAGTAATGTAAGTATAACAGTAGCAAGAAACGTTTTAAGAATTGAAAGATTACGGATTTTAGAAGAGATACAAAAAATTAAAAAAATAAAACAGACGAGAAAGATAGAGTTGCAGATGCCTTCGTTCGAGCAAAAGGCATACGACAATGTTTAACAAAGGATACGTTTTGATAAAATGAAGAGAGTCAATCGAGGACAATTAACTGAGCCTGATATGTGTGAATCAAGTTATTCGGTAGGACAACTAATAGTTAAAGAGTTAAAAAAAACGAGGTCAGTCGAAAGCCATTCCAAGTTTGAATTCCAAGTTTAAAAAAGTTTTCATGAAAACGAAGAGAGTCGATATGAAAAAGAAAAATGATGAATATTTAACCGATGCGGTTCATTTAATGAAAAGATGATGAAACAAGAATAGCAGGACGAAAGAAAAATTGGTTATGTGCAAAAAGACTCATATTATTAAAAAAAAAAAAAAAAGGTTATTCATGTTATATACTGGAAAGAGTTATAAAAATATATATATATATATATATATATATATATATATATATATAAATATATATATATATATATATATATATATATATATATATAGGAAGAATTTGCGATTTCAAAAGAAAAAAATAAAACAAAGAACATTATTGTAATGGAGCCACGGAGCATCCAATGTAAAAAGACAAAAAATATACTGGAAAGAGTTATAAAAAAAAAAATATATATATATATATATATATATATATATATATATATATATATATATATATATATATATATATATATATATATATATATATATATATATATATATATATATATATATATATATATATATATATATATATATATATATATATATATATATATATATATATTATATATAAATATATATATAAATATATATATATATATATATATATATATATATATATATATATATATATATATATTTATATTTATATATATATATATATATATATATAAATATATATATATATATATATATATATATATATATATATATATATATATATATATATATATATATCCAGTTCCCGAAAGTCAAGTTACACGAGATTGTAACATGAAGGTGCAAATAATAGGAAGAATTTGCGATTTCAAAAGAAAAAAAAAACAAAGAACATTATTGTAATGGAGCCACGGAGCATCCAATGTAAAAAGACGAAAAAAATAAACAATAATATTTACATAAACGATGTCAAGACAATGTAGCTACGAATGCACCTTTGAATATTATTTTTTCTTGTAAAATCAGATTAACAGAATATACACACCAAAAAATATTGTACACATTCAGTAGGGGAAGACGGTAACCTGTTTCTCAAAAATCGAGAAAATTACGGGCATAGATTGTAAGTAGAAGCATAGAACAGAAAATAAAATGTAAGAGGGCCGTACGCGAGTGAAAAGTAATTTTAGACAGCAAGTGGTAAGGAAGTAACAAACCAAAAAAGAATTGATGGATTATTAGCAAAAATAAATGCACCACTTGCTTAGCAGGGTTAGCACGTATAATAAAAAAAGACACCAAGCAGCCAAACGACGAGATGAGCAAATTAGAAATGCGGACTCTACAGACCACGAGGAGATGCCACCGAGTCGCCAGAAGACAGCAGGTGGCGCTAAGGGGAGACCGGATGGTGGGAGTCGATGGCGGGTGAGGTATTTCGAGCAGTATCGAGGAGAGAACAACCACCAGCCTCCAGTTTCTTGACCAAGGAGGAATCGCGAACGCGGCGAAGCCACCAATTCAACACAGATCCCAGACAACAAAAAAAAATGGGCGAGAGCTAACCAGATATCAGTTATCGATCTGGTTTAGCTCAAACTCGAGACAGCATCGGTTACGCATCAGAAAACTTCCTAAGAAAACTTCATAGGGAGATTGCCAATCGACGTAAAATCATCAACGGAAATCAAGGGGACAACATCCTGGCCGACCCCAATTGAATTACAAAATTCATGTTTGCATTACACATCAAACAAACGGACAAAACAAGTGGAAACATTGCAAGCAAAACAATGCAAGGTACATCACCCCGAGACAAAAATAGGTCAAGCCAACGAAATCAGCTGACACCCTACTGCCCCGAAGAGTTGACCGGCCAAGCTTTGAATTTACGCCAAGTAAGGATTACCTAAAGTTACTGAACCCCGTAATAATATAGCAGGAGCAACCCAACGTAAAAAAGCATCAACCAGGCACTCAGCTGCATGCGCAGTATGGAGGGTGCGCAAGTAGGAAAGCAAACAGGGCGCAGGGCGGAACCCCCGCAAAAGAAGGAATTCACACAAACACAAACTCGAACGCGGCGGACCGGGCGAGCCTCCACTATGACGGCGTGCACGGCGCTCCGGGTATCCAACCGACTACACCGATGACGACATCACGAGGCGACGAATACCTCCACCGCCGGACAATCCCCCCCAGGTTCAAATACGGCAACCAAGCAGCGAGCACCAGTACGCAGCACCAGCACGCAGCCGATAGGAGATGTAGGGGGCCCGAATAAGTGTATGTCATATGTTGTGCAGAACAGTAAGAAAAAAAGAAATATTATGTAAATAAGACGAACAAAAAAAAAGCCAACATAACTAGGCATTAGGCCGTTATCTCATCGCGATAACAACCACCTCGGGAGAGTGGGGAGATGTGACGTCACATCCCGCGAAGATTATCCAATGTTCCGTCACGATGCATCAGAATTCAGGCTAAAAAAACCATAGTTTGCTGCCGAGCTCACTCAATACTGTAGAGAATCAAAACAATTTCAACATAAACTGGAGCATTAGCTTGCTACCGGGTCTACTTAACACGCAACACCTTTCAATAACAGCACATTCTAGAAAAAACGACGAAGGAAAACATCCTTATTATGATACCTTCAGAGCAGTAACCAAACTTCCTAGTTATGAGTCGCCAACTGACCGGCTTAAGAAATGTAAATATCCTAACGACCATGTATACATTTTCAATTTAATTATAAGCAAAACAGAAGCCGGAGGCACCGCGTCACTCACGGTTACCCTTAGGCGCTCACGGTTGCGCGCGATACCGAGAGCTTGTGCGCTCCCGGATACTCACAGTAGCGCGCAAACAAAATACCGTACGCTCTCGCACGTGCTCCGATGCCCGCGCTCTTTAACGCCCGCGGTATAATAAAATATACTAAAATTCAACTCGAAAACGAAACAGAGTAATAAATACTATAGGTTAGAATGGAACCGCTAGATAGGCGATAACTCAGGTCGGAGGAGAAGAGTCTCTCCGCTCTGAGTTACACAGGTTAATATTTAAGCAAAATTGTAACTTAATAAAATCAATCATCTTTGTCTATCATCCAAAAGAGGTGATTCCGCGAATCGAATGTTCGCGTACAGGACTTCGTGTGTTTCATTTCAAAGTGATCACAGGTCCTGGTAGAGCTCTAGCTCTATAGTCGCCATCTTGGATTTAAAAATGGCATTTGGAGACATGCCAGAAGAAAGAAGGGTGTCGAAACATTATGGACATGTTTGTTACATCTACAAACATTCACTTGCCAAATTTGGTTATATTTGCTTGATTGGTTCTCGAGCCGTCAAAATTTGAGTATCATTTGTATGGGACCCCTCCCTTATAGAAGAGGAAGGGGTGTCAAACCAATATGGATATATTTGTTACCCTTAAAAACATCCACCTACCAAATTTGGTTCTATTTACTTGGTTAGTTCTCTAGATGTGCAGAAATTTGTGTTTCATTTGTATGGAACCCCTCCCTTCCTTCTGGAAGGGGGGGGTTTCGAACCAATATGGACATATTTGTTACTCCTAAAAACATCCACATACCAAATATGATTGTATTTGGTTGATTGGTTCTCGAGCTGTGCGAAATTTGAGTATCATTTGTATGGGACCCCTTTCTTGTTGAAGAGGGAGGGGTGTCAAATCATTATCGATATATGTGTTACCCATAAAAACATCCCCCTACCCAATTTGGTTCTATTTACTTGGTTAGTTCTCTAGATATGCAGAAATTTGAGTTTCATTTGTATGGAACCCCTCCCTTCCAGAAGACGGAGGCGTGTCGAACTAATATGGACATATTTATCACTCCTAAAAACATCCACATGCCAAATTTGGTTTCGTTTGCTTGGTTAGGTTTTGAGATGTGCAGAAATATGTGTTTCATTTGTATGGGGGCCCTCCCTTCCAGAAGAGGGAGGGGTCTCAAACTATCATGAAAACCTTTCTCGGCCCCTAAAACCCCTACATACAAATTTTCACGTCGATCGGTTCCAAACATCCCCCTACCCAATTTGGTTCTATTTACTTGGTTAGTTCTCTAGATATGCAGAAATTTGAGTTTCATTTGTATGGAACCCCTCCCTTCCAGAAGACGGAGGCATGTCGAACTAATATGGACATATTTATCACTCCTAAAAACATCCACATGCCAGATTCGGTTTCATTTGCTTGGTTAGGTTTTGAGATGTGCAGAAATATGTGTTTCATTTGTATGGGGGCCCTCCCTTCCAGAAGAGGGAGGGGTCTCAAACTATCATGAAAACCTTTCTCGGCCCCTAAAACCCCTACATACAAATTTTCACGTCGATCGGTTCCAAACATCCCCCTACCCAATTTGGTTCTATTTACTTGGTTAGTTCTCTAGATATGCAGAAATTTGAGTTTCATTTGTATGGAACCCCTCCCTTCCAGAAGACGGAGGCATGTCGAACTAATATGGACATATTTATCACTCCTAAAAACATCCACATGCCAGATTCGGTTTCATTTGCTTGGTTAGGTTTTGAGATGTGCAGAAATATGTGTTTCATTTGTATGGGGGCCCTCCCTTCCAGAAGAGGGAGGGGTCTCAAACTATCATGAAAACCTTTCTCGGCCCCTAAAACCCCTACATACAAATTTTCACGTCGATCGGTTCGGTAGTTTCCGAGCCTATATGGATCAGACAGACAGACAGACCGGACTGCATTTTTATAGGTATAGATAATTAAACAGGAAACACCTCTGCAGAAAAGGAGACGCACTGGAAATACAAAAAATCTGGTATAAAAGTCATATAAAAAAATTGAAAAACCGTAAACAAACAGCACATAAAACCTATGAAAGCCACAACAGTAGTGAAAATTTAGCGATCTATTTGGTTATATGTGATCAACTTATTCTTGCCATCAGTGATGCGTTTGATTAATATAATGCAAAAACTGAACTTGAAGTAGAATCCTGTCCGAATAACTTTTTTAGGCAATTCTAGTGAATTCAAAAGTTCGGTAGGATAACTCACAACGTCGCACTGTGGGGCAGAACCCAAAAAAGTCGCGACAAAACTCAAAAAAACGAAATTCAGTTTTCATGCCTCATTTTATTTTCTACTTGCAGTACATAGACATGTTATCGACTGGAAATCATAGTAATTTACTTTGAAAAATAAGTTAGAAAATGTGCTATAATATTGTGAATGTGATTGTGTTACAAGGATTGTAAAATGAAAGAAAAAAAATTTCACAGATATTTTCCAGTAGGGCATGCAAATACTTAGAAATTAATAAGCTAACTCATATGACTCTCATAAAATAGAGTATCAACCGAAAGTTAATGTGATATTAAGACAGTTTTGTTGAAAATAGGTTCGAAGGAGGCATAGTATGTCAAAAAAAATTTTTTTGTAATTTTTTCTCATTTTCGGCAATATGAAAAAAAGTAAAGTTCTTTGTTCTGCTATGACACTAGTATTGTACTAAAATACAAGGTATTGGCTAGTACTAAACCAAAAATCAGCTACTACTAGTTGCGACTTACCGAGTAATTCGAGTTTTCGCAACGATTGTTTTCATGTCAATTAATGTAAAAAATCGTTAAGCAGCAGGGTCCGTATCGATATTTTTCCTACAATAGGCTTTGCTAAATACCGGTGTATGCAACACGACCATAATCGTGTTCGGGGGTCTTTCAAAACTGACGTCCAGCAGTATGAAAACCCCTCAGAAATAATTATTAGCTCTAGGAAACAGTTTGTTATTGGATGAACAGTGTCTTAAACAAAAGTTAGTATCTATGCCAAATGGAAAAAATATAACAAGAAGAGCTCTTAGAAAGGGAACATAAAAAATTTAAGCTGCCTTAATACATTTTTCAAAAAGATGTTTTTATGGTGAACAACATTGCCGAAGACATAAACACTGTGGAAACAACTGTTAAGTTATGAGGTTTTGTCGCGCCAACGGACCAATTTGCCCCACTGTGCGTCGTCTTGGTTAGAGACAGAATCCACCGATTTTTAGGAATGTAGTTGGCCGGTAATTTTACCTTGAATTATGATGTTCAATTTATCTATATCTTTATTTTTGGCGGACAAAATCGCACGTTCGCTGAACCAGAGATGGTTTTCATAATTTTGCGCGATTTTCGGGAACATTTTTTCGATGAGTTCAGCCTTAGAATCTGTTAGCTGACAAAAATTCGTGGGAATGTTAAATAGCCGGTTTGAATGTCGACATAGATTTTTCTATTTCCTGTATCTAACAACTGCTTCAAAAATATTACAGTTGATTGGTCGTTTTGTAATGCAACACGCATGTTTAACTGCGAGGCGCGAAGATACATAGGGGTACTGTGGGTAAGCCCGGCCCCCTGAAGGAAAATGATTCTTTAGTAGCACTTGATGGCGAGTATTGTTATATTTCTTTCACAGAATCATTGCCCAGATTGTTTTCTACAAGCTATGAAGGTTTTCAGTACTTTCAAACTGTTATTTTACAAGGAATAGTGCAGTTTTGAAACCAAGATAAAAACGACGTTTAGCAATCAGTGCGGGTGAAACCGGCACCCCTTGGGGGTGGCACCGGCGCCTAAGTTTGTTCATGAATTAACTCGAATTAACTGAACCAATTTGAGTTTGGAAACCGCCGAATGAGAGATCTTACATTTCTGTATGTTACTGTTGAATTTGGTTGTTGTCGGTTAGCTGGTTCTGGGCAGATTGCCGGAACAAGTTCCGGTGAACATTATGTATAAACAATGAAAGAATTTGATACTTGGCAAGCCTATCATTTGGCACTTTAAATCATATTATTAACTAGTTTCATTGAAGCCAGGATCAAACTGACCACACCGGAGCATATTTCAAATACCACCGGGAAAGCCGTCAGTTTTGTAACTTGATTCAGTACATTTGGCACCTCTAATAGCCCATGGAATCATTCATAAATCACAGATGAGCTTGAGTGCATGGTTCTAAGTCGATTAATTAATTTATTTATCAGCGAGACATCGGTAATAGATGAGAAATATGTGTCAGTAACATCCAACTAGCCTCAGACCATGTCGGGCTTACCCCACTCACTGGGTGACGGTGTTACCCCGTCAGCACACATTTTTTTAAAAGAGTATTTCTACAAATTTATCGCTTTAACTTACCCCTTATCGAATTCCTGTGATTGCTAACAATACAGGCAATAAATTGTAGAGCAACGAAAAATTATTTTAGTCTTTTCAAATCAATAAAAGCTTAAGTTTCACTCACGAAAAATTACATCCGCTTACGCATCAGCTGCAGTAGCGTATGTTCCGTCTATTATTTTGACGTTTCACGGTGGCTGCGATGTGTCTTAAAATATCTAAAATATTAAATACCAACACTTCACATATTCCAAAACACAGTTAATTAGCGTTTTCTAGTAAAATCCTAGGGGTGACGGTCTTACCCTCAGTGCCGGGCTTACCCCCAGTACCCCTACATACGTTTGAAATGAAATGGTAAGTTGGTAGGTAATATCGAGATACACGAAACTTCGAAATTTTTCGCTTCAGTGACATTAACACTTCATCTGTTTTTTGAAGCAGACCTGTCGCTTCAGCACAGTGCGATTGAAACTTTGCAACATTATTGTTTTCAATTCAACATTCAACAACTAATTGTGAATCCAGAGATTTGTAGGAATGCTATAGTGCAAAAATTGCACGTTCATTTTACCGGCTAACATAATCATTGCAGCATGAGCAAATATGATCTAAGTTAGTGTGCATTTTAGAGAAAATTGAACAGATTGATTAGATACGAGCAATGAAAAATCAAAACATCGCTTTTGTGGTATTATTCTTGTTTTATCTTTTCGTTAAACTGAATGCATAAGACGATTATTTGCAACTTTGCTTAAATAAACCAAGAATTTGATTTATACAATCAACCATATCTTAAATAAAATCAAAGCCACGTTGAGAGTATTCACATGCATTTCGAGTTTGTTTTTGCAGTGGTGCTACCACGCTTTAGCTCTTTTGCACTAAACTTATTCGTTTTTGGCTTTCGTTCTACATCAGAACTACACTTTTCTATTATTTATTTATTTCGTCAAGTAAATGTAGACTACAGTTATAATAATACAATGTTTTTTTATATTCTATACATTATTTCCAGTAGTTAGTCGTTTTTTTTATTTGATTTCTGCCCATGGTGATGTCGATATTTTCGCAGTGCTGATTATAGTGACGCATCATGCGATTTATTGGGCCATTTTTTGAGTAGTTTGTTCTGTGAGAATTTTCCGAAAATATTTTACGATTTCTTAATTGACGACTGGGTGCATAAAAATTTAGTTGTGATAATAATTTAGTAGATTGCACGCGTTGAGAAATAATGTCATTGATAAAATAAAGCATTGAAAGATCGCGGCGTTCTTTAAGTGCTTGTATGTCTATAAGCATGCAGCGTGCTTCATATGATGGTAAGGGAAATGCTGTCCAATTTAGCTTACGAAGCGCGTACAAAAGAAATTGTTTTTGGACAGATTCAATGCGTTCTTCATGTGTGGCAATATAGGGATTCCATACAATGCTACAGTATTCCAGAATTGGTCGGACGTATGTAATATATAATAGTTTGATTGTATATGGGTCTTGAAAATTGTGGCCGAAGCGTTTTATAAAGCTCAGCATACTATTTGCTTTGTTGATTATTGTATTATAATGTTCTATGAATGTAAGTTTGGAGTCTAAGATTACGCCTAGGTCCCTTACGATTTTGCATTTTTCTACTGGTTGGTTTCCTAAGAAAATGTTTGTGGGTGGTGTTACTGTTTTTCTGCTAAAGGCTATTGAATTACATTTTTTAATGTTGAGTTGTAATAGGCTTTTGTTGCACCAAGTGTAGAATACATTAATTTCATTCTGGAATATTTCGAAGTCTTCTGCATTGGTTATTTCTATAAAGAGCTTCATGTCGTCAGCATATACAAGCACATGTATTGACTTAAGAAGAAAGGAAATGTCATTTACGTATAATATGAAAAGAAGAGGGCCCAGGTGGGAACCTTGAGGAACTCCAGAAGTTACTTCTATTGGGTTTGGAAAGGAATTTTGAAAGCGGACTATTTGTGTTCGTTTTGTTAAGTATGACTGCAGCCATTCCAAAAATTTTGTTTCAGTTCCGTATTTTTCGAGCTTAAAGAGCAATAATGGTATGTCGATTCTGTCAAATGCCTTGCTAAAGTCCGTATAAAGAGCTTCTACGTGGTTACCGTTGTCCATTACAGTCAGAGTGAAAGTTATGAATTCCAAAAGATTTGTGGTAGTTGATCGGCCTTTGTAACCGCTGTAAAATGTGTAGTAGGCAGCGAAAACGAATTTCACATTATATGTGAATCAGTAACAGGTGTTTGTTTACTCAACAACGATGCCTCGACAACGACGCTACAACAGCTTGCCTACCGCTCATAGCCTGCAATCATAGTAATCTAATGACGTTGTTCTTGGAGTAAAAGGCGGGAAAACGCAAAAATAAATTTTTATTTTGACTTATTAGTCGATTATTTTTATTTTTATGGCTTACTAACTCGTCGGAGATCAAAACAAAACAAACACAAAAAGAATATACAATCTAATAAATAAAAATCAGTTGGTGTCTGTAAAAAGGCGTCTCACTTGAAATATAATCAACGGATTTGAGTTGATTATATTTCAAGTAAAACGCTTTTTTACAGACACCAACGGATTTTTATTTATTAGATTGTATATTGTCTACTTCTGATTGACAAAATGAATAAATAAATAGATACTCCCAGATCCCAGCAAACAAATTGGTTCATATAACTCGCGCTCAAACCTGTTAAGTGAACCCTTATTTGGAAAAAAATTACCATAAAGGATGCATGAAATGCGTCTATATGTACAAATCTGGAGGCCATATAGGTACATTATAAAAAAAAAATTGGTACGATTTTGTATAACGTCGCAGGCTATTCTAAATGGCCTCATTTGAAACTTTAATTTACATTTTATACGACTTAAAGAAATGACGCATTTTACAATTTAATATGACACGTTAAATTGCTTCATATACACTACCCGTCATAAGTTTGGAATCGCTTTACTGAGTATTGCAACGCTTTGAAAAGTTTAACATCACTTAAAACGGGCAGATTTATGTAACTCTATCTCTTTATTCTGGAAACCTAGAGAGTTGTGGTCTTTAGCAAAGTTACTCAGGAGGTCAAGGGCTTCTATTTGATGGACAGTATAGTGCAGAATTCAGCCGCAACGCAGCGTTGGTGTGCAAGTAGTTTCGAGTGTTTTGAAAATTACTTAGCTCAATAAATTCACCATTTAGAGAGTTGCGATTTTCAGCAAAGTTGCACAGAAAATCAAAAATTTCTGGTTGGCTAATAGTTTAGTTCGGAATTTTTCTTCAATGTGCTGCTAATGTGCATAAAGATTTTAGTGTTTTCAACTTACTCCATCTTAAACTCTGTTTAAAAAGTTGCGATATTGAGTAACTCAGTGAACATTCTGAAAATAAATTATGCAATTTCGATTATTAGGTTTTTAATTTCTTTTTAATGATTTATTTATAATATTTTGATTTGCATTGTTAAATCAAAAATTAAATATTAGATTCCTCGAAATACCCCCCATTTGATTCAATTACTGCTTTGCAGACTCTGGGCATACGCCGAATAAGTTTTTCGAGGATTTCTTCTGCAATATTTTCCCAAGCCTTTGGTAAGCACTCCCACAAATGGTTCTTCTTCACTTGAGGGTCCAGATCATCCCAAAGCAACTCGATTGGATTCAAGTCTGGGGATTGAGCTGGCCATGGCATGTTTATCAGTTTTTCTTTCATCTCGAGATCGTCCAAGTACCCACGACAAAGCTTTGAAGAGTGCTTTGGATCCCTACACTGCCTCTGGTTTCGACGTGCTAGCTGATTTGCATTCCGTGTATGGCGGCCAATGCTTCACCTTTGGGATGGTTCGTGTCTTAATCGCGAAACTGGAACAAGAACAACGAATTTAATTCTGATTCAACGATGCCGTTAAGTATTTAATAACACCACTTACAAAAACTCTATCTGAAGAAAAATCACTTCGACCATAGCAGAAATTTGTCGAAGTCAACTGGAAGATATGCAAGAATCAGTTTGAACATGTAGGTTAGAAAACATTCCTAACATACCCTTAGCGGCACCTTCGTTAGGAAACACTCCCACCACGCACAGGCGGAAAAAAATCAAACGGATCCAACTGAAACTAAAATGAATACTTCGTAAAATTCATGCAAAAACACATTATTATTTTTAATCTATTATGTTTATTACGTCCTCTTCTTTCTTGAAAAACAGACACAGCACAAATTCACAGAAACCGACGTAAAATTTAAGTGGAATCAACTGAAACCAATACAAAAATCGCTTAGGATTATGCCATGAAATATTTTAAAAATGAAGACTGTTGTTAAAAAACGCACCGGTGATAATCATTTATTTCAAGCTTCTCCGATCAAAGGCAACAAAAAACGTAACTCACTGAAACTCACAGAAAATTTATAGCGCAATCGTTGCAGCGGATTTCAGCATCGATAGAAGCTGGGTCAGCTGATGCAGCGGCAGCGGACACCAATGGCAGCGTATAGCGGCCACAACTGTGTCATGGCTACGGATAGCGTAGCAGTTGCAGCGAGTATATCTGACCATGATGCATATATGCAATAATTGAATGAAAATTGCAATTGCAGGCATTGGCCTTTTTCAAGGCTACTAAATGTTTTTAGAAGAGCATAATAAATGGTTATTAATAAACTGCAACTGAAGTTTGATGCTGCTACAAATGCACAGCAGTGTGATGTTTATCATTACGATTTGTTGATACTGTGCTTAACAACCTTTATACACATGTGATAATATACGAAAAGTATACGGAAAAATATACCGCTTCACACAATTAAATTGATTACCCTAATCGAGTGTATTTCCAAAGCTATCTTTCTTGTAAAAGTATTCGACTTCAACCTTGCGGTCGTGTCATTGCACACAACCCTCCTGTGATTTTTGCAATCGGACTTTTACTTTGCCTGTTATGTTTAAAAATGTGAAATCAAACATATTCCGAAGACTACTTGAACTCATTCACTTTTCTCAGAGATGGCTAAACCGATTTCCACAAAATTAGTGTCAAATGAAAGATCTATCTGCCTCATAACATCCTAATCAATTCCACTATGATCGGACTGTAACTTCGTCTGTAATGTATCAAAATGTGAAAATCACGAAATTCCAATATCACAGAAATTACACAACCGATTTGAACAATATTGATATCAGATGAACGGGCTAGTTAAGTGTTAACTGATGAATTATTATGATTAAACAAATAAACACGTGGTTCAAAAGTTGTGAAAAGAAAGTCGAATAATCGAATCTAAAATGATATTTTATCGAATGATATATAATCGAGTCCAACCTAAATATGAATACAGTGACGGTTCGATTATACCACGTTCAAAAAAAATGTTCGCGTCATAGATTTGAAACATATTTATTTCATGTTATTTGCATGTGTTAATGTGTATTCATATCTGTTTGACCTTACCTTACCAAACAGTCCCAAGCCGTGGTGTGGCCTTTGCTGTACGTAAGAGTGCTCTCCATTCCACTCGGTCCATGGCTGCAGTTCGCCAGCTCTGCAGTCTGCGTAGGGTCCGCAGGTCGTCTTCCACCTGATCGATCCACCTTGCCCGCTGTGCACCTCTGTGGTGGACGCGCATGATTGAATTGGCCAACGAGGCACGGAATGTTTATGCTGCAGAGGCATAAACAATGCGCGACACTCCAGCGAACGGAAATCATATGCTGACCCAGCGCATACCAGTTAATGTTAAACATAAACATATCGGCTGCGAGCCGTTTAGCGCTAAGCAAGAATGAATTGAATAAATAGAATTATACCAAAAATCAACGTGGTAGGTTCATTATATCAACAAAAAACATGTTCCTAATTGACTTCTAAAATTGGTAGACTTGACCTCTCCGTCTCGTTCTCCGTCCGTCTCCGTCTCCGTCCGTCTCGGATTGGTTTCAAGAACCATCTTTACCGGGCTGTCGTCTGACCTCCTTACAACATGCCCAGTCCACCGCAACCTTTCATCTTAGCGGTGTGGACGATAGATGGCTCCCCAAGCAGCCCATGCGGTTCGTGGTTCATTCACCTTCTCCACACTCCTCTGACCTCCTTACAACATGCCCAGCCCACCGCAACCTGCCTATCTTAGCGGTGTGGACAATAGATGGCTCCCCAAGCAGCTCCTGCAGTTCGTGGTTCATTCGCCTTCTCAACACTCCGTTTTCCATCTGCAGTCCACCGAAGATGGTACGCAACACCTTCCGCTCGAAAACCGAAAGGGCGCGTTGGTCTTTCACAAGCATAGTCCATGTCTCATGCCCGTAGACGACTACCGGTCTGATCAGCGTCTTGTAGATGGTTAACTTGGTGCGGCGACGAATTCTACTCGATCGAAGCGTGCTCCGGAGACCAAAGTATGCACGATTTCCTACCATAATGCGCCGTTAAATTTCTCTGCTGGTACCGTTGTCGGCAGTTACTAGTGAGCCCAGATACACGAACTCGCCAACCACCTCGATTTCATCACCACCAATTTGAACTCGAGGTGAGAGGTTAGCACTGTCCTCTCGTTAACCCCTTCCTTTCATGTACTTCGTCTTCGATGCATTGATAACCAGTCCAATCCGTTTGGCTTCAGCCTTTAGTCCGATGTACGTGTCCGCCATCTTCACAAAGGTCCGAGCCACAATGTCGATATCGTCGGCGAAACCAAACAGTTGAACCGGCTTTTGGAGTATCGTGCCACTCGTGTTAATCCCCGCTCTTCTAATGACACCTTCCAGGGCAATTTTAAACAGTAGGCACGAGAGACCATCACCTTGCCTTAAACCTCTTCGGGTTTCGAAGGGGCTCGAGAGTGCCCCGAAACTCGAACTACACACATCACTCGATCCATCGTCGCTTTGACCAACCGCGTCAGTTTGTCCTGAAATCCGTAGTCGTGTATAATTTGCCATAGCTTGTCCCGATCGATTGTGTCGTACACCGATGTTAAATCGATGAACAAATGATGTGTGGGCACGTTATATTCGCGGCATTTTTGCATAACCTGCCGAACCGCGAATATCTAATCCGTGGTGGCGCGGGCACCCATAAATCCCGCCTGGTAGTGCCCCACGAACTGCTTCGCAAATGGTGATAGTCGACGGCAAAGTATTTGGGAGAGTACCTTGTAGGCGGCGTTCAACAGAGTGATTGCCCGGTAATTGCAGCACTCCAGTTTGTCGCCCTTTTTGTAGATGGGACACACAATACCCTCCATCCACTCCTCCGGCACTCGTTCTTCCTCCCAAACCTTGACAATGACCCAGTGCACGGCTCCTGCCAGTGTTTCTCCACCGTATTTCAATAGCTCGCTGGGAAATTGGTCTACTCCAGCAGCTTTATTGTTTTTCAGCCGACCAATCCTCCACCTCCAGAAGATCGCGGGCTGGAATTCTGATGTCTTCTGCTCGTGCATCAAGATTAGTTGCCATACCGTCCTCGCGCTCTACTGCATCGCCGTTTAGATGCTCGTCAAAGTGCTGCCTCCACCTTTCGATCACCTCACACTCGTCTGTAAGAAGGTTGCCGTCCAAGCTCCTGCACATATTGGCTTGCGGCACGAAGCCTTTACGGGAGCTGTTCAGCTTCTCGTAGAACTTCCGAGTGTCGTTAGCTTGGTACAGCTCTTCCATCGCTACGCGATCTCGGTCCTCTTGCTGGCGCTTTTTCCTTCGGAGGACTAAGTTTTGGCTGTTTCGTGCCTGTCGGTATCGTTCCACGTTCGCTCTCGTACGGTGTTGCAGCATTCTCGCCCGTGCTGCATTCTTCCCCTCGACTAACCGTTTGCATTCACCGTCAAACCAGTCATTTCTATGATTCGGGGCCCTTGTACCTTGTAGAGCTACTGCACCTATGGCGCTGCTCTTCCGTAGATAGTACAAGCTGCTCTTCCGTAGGTAGTACTGCCTCCAGCTGCTCGCGTATTCCTGTGCAGCCTCGGCCTCCCGCAGTTGCTCAATATTTCGTCGCGGCGTTCGACTTCGGCGGGTGTTATACACCGTCGATAGTTTTGAGCGCATGCACACAGCTAATAGGTAGTGGTCCGAATCTATATTCGCACTGCGGTAGGTGCGAACGTTGATGATGTCGGAGAAAAACCTGCCGTCGATTAGAACGTGGTCGATTTTGTTCTCTGTCTGTTGGTCGGGTGATCTCCAGGTGGATTTGTGGATACCTTTGCGGGGGAAGAAGGTACTTCGGACTACCATACCACGAGAGGCCGCAAAGTTTACGCACCGATGGCCGTTATCATTAGACACGGCATGCAGGCTATCTGGTCCGATTACCGGTCTGTACATTGCCCCCCGTCCTACCTTAGCATTCAAGTCCCCAATGACGATTTTCACGTACCGTCGCGGGCAGCTATCGCAGACCTGCTCCAGCTGCGCGTAGAACGCTTCATTCACGTCGTCGGGCCCTCCTTCTTGTATGCAGTGCACGTTGATGATGCTGTAGTTGAAGAACCGTCCCTTCATCCTCAACTTGCACATCCTTGCGTTGATCGGCTGCCACCCTATCACGCGTTGGCGCATCTTACCCATTGCTATGAAGCCGGGTACCAGCTCGCTGGTGGTATTACAACTCTGGTAGAAAGTAGCCGCCCGGTGCCCGCTTTTCCATACCTTCTGTCCTGTCCAACAAAGTTCCTGCAGCGCTACGACTTCAACGTTGCGTGGATGTAACTCGTCATATATTATCCTGTCGCATCCTGGAAACAGAGCCATTTGCAGTTCCGTGTCCCAAGTTTCCAATCGTAGTCCTTATTTCGTTGCCTAGGTCCAAGCCGATTGTTCCGATCCGTATTATCTCTTAAGTTGTTTGTGACATGTTGTTTTCCGGGGCGGCTCGTTGGGCCTTCCCCAACCCCCTGTCTCGCCGGGGGACCATCGTGTCAGCTCTGTTTAGAGTCCCACGCTGCCACCAGGACCTTGATCAGCCGCTCCTGACATGGAGATCAGACGCTGTTTTGAGCCGCGCCATCTTGGTGAACAGACGCTCGGATTGGCGAAGCATTTCCTCTACCGCCGGAATATGGTTTACGCGCCAATGATCGCGTCACAGCTTCTCACTTAGCTATTGTTGGATATCTGTTTGAATGTTATGTTTTAAATGTTCGGTATAATTTCACTGTTGGCTACCAAAAATTTGTTTTTAGAGTGATAAATAAATCCAGCAAATATTATAAAGGTGTATTTTTTCTGAAAATTGTAGTGTTCATGTGAATCTATTTAAACAAATACTAAGTTTTCATCATTCTGTGCCGAACACGCATCAGTATCGGACGTGTGATCGGTGATCGCTCCGATAGAATATAAAACAAAAGACGTGTGAACAAGTGTTGGCATTGTTTGCCTGGTCGAGTGAAATAAATCCGGGTTCAAGGTCGCGCCTTTGTGCAACTGTTTCGCATCGTGACTACCAGCTGGTGCGTAAGCCGATTGGGCTGCTGGCTGAATTGTGCTACAGCAGTGGACGAGACACAAAAGAGGAAAAAGAAGAAGCCATCAGTTGACAGTGAGTTGTATCGCTGTGTAGAGTGATCTCACACCTGGCTCGCTGCTGGTGGCTGTTTGGTGCTGCTGTATTGGTGCTGCTGGCTGTAACGGCTGCAACTTCGAACGATCGGACAACCAACCTTACTGGAAGGGAGAAGTAAAAAGCTCTTGTCGGCGCTAGTGCGCTAGACTTAGCGGGATGGATGTAGATCCCTCGCCCCCCGCGCCACCATCCCCGAACCCCTCTGACCCTGACCCTTCTGTTACCCCCTCCCCTGTTCATTCTTCAGTCCCCCCTCGGCCCAGGCTTTACCCAGACGGAGCCCAGGACAGCTATACTGTCTATTTTCGGCCAAAGGCGGGACCGAAATCGAAACAGTTGAACCTCTTGCAAATTTCTAAAGACCTGACGAAGAAGTACAAGGGCGTGACCGAAATTTCCAAGGTCCGGCCTAACAAGCTCCGTGTCGTGGTCAGTAACCTGAACGAGGCCAACGATATAGCTTGCTCTGAGCTCTTCACACGCGAGTATCGCGTTTACATACCCGCACGAGACGTGGAGATCGACGGTGTCATAACCGATTCGAGTCTGTCCGTCGAGTGTATACTGGCAAGTGCAAAAGGGTGCTTTAAAAACAAAACCTGTCCCGATGTAAAGGTGCTCGACTGCAATCAATTGCGGTCAGCATCGATCATCGGTGGCAAAACAGTATACACCCCGTCAGACTCGTTTCGAGTTACGTTCGCCGGGTCAGCGCTACCAAGCCACGTCTCGATCCACCGGGTTCGTCTCCCTGTGCGATTATATGTGCCTCGCGTCATGAACTACCTGAATTGTAAGCAGTTAGGCCACACCGCCGCCTACTGCTGCAATAAGGCACGTTGTGGCAAGTGTGGGGAGAATCATGCGGATGATTCCTGCAGTAAAAATGCTGAAAAATGCATTCACTGTGGGGAGATTCAGCATGAGCTCTCGACATGTGCGGTGTACATGCAGCGCAGGGATAAAATAAAGAGGTCTCTCAAAGAGCGTTCGAAGCGTTCTTACGCTGAGATGCTGAAGAAGACCGTTACCACTTCTCCCATTACATCAAACCCTTATGATCTGTTGTCCTCTGATGAAACCGATTCTGACGATTCACCAGCGGGAACATCTTACGCCAATCCTGGGGAGTCTAGAAAGAGGAAAAATATTTCCTCTCCTAAACTTCCCAGAAAAGGTCCTAAGATTTCTCAAAGTGAAATGAAAGTTTCAAGCAAACCAAACAGTGCTGCGGAAAAACCGAAGCAAACTCCTCCTGGGCTTGCAAATTTAAAGTCCCAGAAGGAGTTCCCAGCACTGCCAGGAACATCTAAAACCCCAGTTGTTCCTTTTGCACATCCAGTTGATGAAACAAACTCTGGATTAGTGAAATTTTCTGACATTGTGGACTGGATTTTTGAAACTTTCAATGTACCCGATCCAATTAAAAATTTTCTTACAGCATTCCTCCCAACAGTAAGATCATTTTTGAAGCAGTTGACTGCCCAATGGCCCCTCCTTGCAGCGATTGTATCCTTCGATGCCTAATTCAACTGCGTATATGAAGGATTCTATCTCTGTCTTACAGTGGAATTGTAGAAGTATTTTACCAAAAATTGATTCGTTTAAAGTTTTGATAAATAAAAACAAATGCGATGCATTTTCCCTTTGTGAAACTTGGCTTACTTCAAATATTAATCTCAACTTCCATGATTTTAATATTATTCGCCTTGATCGAGACACCCCATATGGAGGAGTACTTTTAGGGATTAAAAAGTGCTATTCTTTTTATCGTATTAACCTCCCCTCGATTCCAGGCATCGAAGTTGTCGCATGTCAAATGACAATACAAGGTAAAGAGCTTTGTATTGCCTCAATATATATTCCTCCCAGAGCACAGGTTGGGCAACGGCTGCTCTTTGATTTAATAGAACTTCTTCCCTCGCCACGTTTGATTTTGGGAGACTTCAACTCTCATGGCGTGGCTTGGGGTTCCCCTTACAATGATAACCGCTCCTCTTTAATCTATAACCTTTGCGATGACTTCGACATGACTATTTTAAACAACGGCGAAATGACACGTATCCCGAAACCTCCAGCGCGCCCAAGCGCTTTGGATCTATCCTTATGTTCGACGTCGCTACGGTTGGATTGCACATGGAGGGTAATCCTCGATCCTCACGGTAGCGACCATTTGCCTATTCTTATTTCAATTAATAACGGGTCAACTCGCATGCGACCAGTTGACATTCCGTATGACCTCACACGGAATGTCGATTGGAAGTTATACGAGGAAATGATTTCAAAAGCGGTCGAGTCGATTCAACATCATCCACCACTTGAAGAATACAACCTCCTCGCGGTCTTGATTCTCGACGCCGCGTTGCAAGCCCAAACGAAGAAATATCCCGGCGTAACGATTAAAGAACGGCCTCCCACTCCGTGGTGGGACCAAGAGTGCTCCGATGTCTACACGCAAAGATCCGACGCGTTTTTGGCCTACCAGAAGGGAGGTATGCCTGGCGACTATTTACGGTATTCGGAGCTTGATACCAAGCTTAAAAGCTTGGCTAAAGCAAAGAAACGCGGAGATTGGCGTCGGTTCGTGAACGAGACGTCGAGGGAGACATCGATGAGCACTCTTTGGAACACAGCCCGAAGAATGCGGAATCGCGTAACGGTCAACGAAAGCGAGGAGTCTTCAAGTAGGTGGATATTTGATTTTGCCAGGAAAGTATGTCCGGACTCTGTTCCTGAGCAAAATATTGTTCGTGATGCGTCTCCGGGCCACGACGCGATAGAATCGCCTTTTACGATGGCAGAATTTTCAGTTGCCCTCCTGTCCTGTAGCAATAACGCGCCTGGGTTAGATAGAATCAAATTCAACTTGTTGAAGAATCTACCCGGCAATGCCAAGAGGCGCTTGTTGAACTTGTTCAATAAGTTCCTGGAGCAAAACATTGTACCGCAGGATTGGAGGCAAGTGAAGGTGATCGCCATCCAAAAACCAGGGAAACCAGCTTCTGATCACAACTTTTATAGGCCGATTGCAATGCTATCCTGTATCCGGAAATTGATGGAAAAAATGATACTCCGTCGTTTAGACCATTGGGTCGAATCAAATGGCCTACTATCGGATAATCAATTTGGCTTCCGCCGTGCGAAAGGGACGAATGATTGTCTTGCGCTGCTTTCAACAGATATTCAGCTGGCGTATGCTCGCAAAGAACAAATGGCGTCTGCGTTCTTGGACATTAAGGGGGCTTTTGATTCCGTTTCTATTGACATTCTTTCGGGCAAACTTCACCGACAAGGATTTTCTCCAATTTTAAACAATTTTTTGCACAATTTGTTGTCCGAAAAGCACATGCATTTTACGCACGGCGATTTGGCAACTTTTCGCATTAGCTACATGGGTCTTCCCCAGGGCTCATGTTTAAGCCCCCTTCTTTACAACTTTTATGTAAATGACATCGACGAATGTCTGGCAAATTCATGCACGATAAGACAACTTGCAGACGACAGTGTAATCTCTGTTACAGGAGCCAAAGCTGCCGATTTGCAAGGACCATTGCAAGATACCTTGGACAATTTGTCTGCTTGGGCTTTACAGCTAGGTATCGAATTCTCTCCGGAGAAGACTGAGATAGTAGTTTTTTCTAGGAAGCATGAACCTGCTCAGCTTCAAACACAATTAATGGGTAAAACGATTTCTCAGGTTTTGGTACACAAATATCTTGGTATATGGTTCGACTCTAAAGGCACCTGGGGTTGTCACGTGAGGTATCTGATGAAAAAATGTCAACAAAGAGTGAATTTTCTTCGTACAATAACCGGACAATGGTGGGGAGCCCATCCAGGAGACCTTATAAGGCTTTACCAAACAACGATATTGTCTGTTATTGAATACGGGTGTTTCTGCTTCCGCTCCGCAGCAAACACACATCTGATCAAACTGGAGCGAATACAATATCGTTGTTTGCGTATCGCTTTAGGTTGCATGCAATCGACCCATACGATGAGTTTGGAGGTCTTAGCTGGAGTACTACCATTGAAAAACCGCTTTTGGAGCCTGTCTTCTCGTATTCTTATCAAATGTGAGGTCTTGAACCGTCCCGTGATTGAAAATTTTGAAAGGTTAATCGAACTTAATTCTCAAACCCGTTTTATGACATTGTATTTCCATCACATGTCCCAAAATATTAACCCTTCTTCGAATATTCCAAATCGTGTCGACTTATCAAATACTTCTGATTCTACTGTGTTTTTCGATACATCCATGATAGAAGAAACTCGTGGAATCCCGGATCATTTACGCGTGCAGCAGATCCCCAAAATTCTTTCCAATAAATATCGAAACATCAACTGCGACAATATGTTCTACACTGACGGATCACTTCTTGATGGGTCCACTGGCTTCGGTATTTTCAATAACAATTTAACCGTCTCCCATAAGCTTGATAATCCTGCTTCTGTTTACGTCGCAGAATTGGCTGCAATTCAGTACACCCTAGGGATTATCGAAAAAATGCCCACGGACCATTATTTCATCTTTACGGACAGTCTCAGTTCCATTGAGGCTCTCCGATCGATGAAAGATGTTAAGCACTCTCCGTATTTCCTGGGGAAAATACGGGAACATCTGAGTGCTTTATCCGAAAAATCGTTTCAGATTACCTTAGCGTGGGTCCCTTCTGACTGCTCGATACCGGGCAATGAGAAAGCGGACTCTTTGGCTAAGGTGGGCGCAACAAACGGTGATATTTATGAAAGACCAATTGCCTTTGTTGAATTTTTCGCCCTCGTACGTCAGAATACGATCATCAGTTGGCAAAATTCTTGGACCAGAGGGGAACTGGAAAAGTGGTTACATTCCATAATCCCCAAAGTATCGACGAACCCGTGATTCAAGGGGTTGGATGTAGGTCGGGATTTCATTTGCGTGATGTCCCGGCTTATGTCCAATCACTATAGATTTGACGCGCATCTCCGTCGTGTTGGGCTCGGGGAAAGTGGTATCTGTGCCTGTGGTGAGGGTTATCACGACATAGAGCATGTGGTTTGGTCATGCCCTGTACACCGTGACGCCAGGTCTAAATTAATAGCTTCCCTGCAGGCCGAAAGTAGGCAGCCGGCTGTTCCTGTTCGTGATGTCTTGGCGAGCCGTGACCTATCCTACATGTCCCTTATATACGTTTTCCTGAAATCCATCCACGCCCCAGTTTAATCCTATTCCCTTCCGCCTACATCCAACCAAACGACAAGAACACGTTAAGACCCCGGATCCGAAAACAGCAACTAGACCCGCACGATACTCTCAGGTCCCGAGGAAGACAACCCAATATGCCAGTCCGTAATATCTTGGCCCAGCAGCGGAACATATTCAATATGCTGCTTACCTATGGCGATGGAAAACCATCAAACAACAAATCAGTGCTTTTAATGCAAAATATTCTAGCTTTAAGTTAGATTTAGTTTCAGCTCGTAGTCGGCAGCGAGGATAAAAAATTCGCTTTTAGTTATTAAGATACTTTAGAAAGTAAGCTACCAGATATAATTGGCGCCGTTAAACATTAAATTGTATTTGTGCCGTGTCAAATAAATTATAGATGAAGAAAAAAAAAACTAAGTTTAAATAAGAAAAGCTGTTCCTTCACGAACCAATTCAAAATTACTAAGACGCTTCCACTACATGAAAATTCGTCTTATATAAAAACAGTTGAGAAATTCCGTAAAAAACCTGTTTTCTATTTAAAAGCAGATAAGGGAAACAAAACCGCCATCATGGATAAGTCTGACTATGATGAACAAATGACCCAAAAAATTGATAAAGGTCCATATTAGTAGTTGCGACTTGATCCTCTTGCTGATATGGTAAAACGTGTCGAAAATACAATTGAAGAATGCAAACCCGTTTTGGGTAATGCTTTACAAAATCTTCGTGTTTCAAATCCAGTTCTTCCATTTGGGTCTCCCCAAAATTCACAAACCTGGAAATGAAATGAGAAAAATTATCTCAGCAGTAGGAGCTCCCACAGAAAAATTGGCAAAATGGCTGGTTAAAGAATTTCAAGCTATGCCCAAGAAATTTTCAAGTCGATCAGGTAATAGCACCGGAGATTTCGTTGGAAATTTAAGATCCTCGGGTAACATCGAATCTGACGAGATAACGGTTTCATATGACGTAACGGCCTTATTCCCTAGCGTTCCAGTGAATGAAACCTTAAATCTTTTATAGGACCGGCTTCTTTCCCAATATTCTGATAATACTTGGAAAAAGAAAGTTGACAGATTTTTGAAGCTTTCACGCCTTTGCATGAAAGAAAACTACTTCACATTTCGTGGTAAATTTTACAAACAGACTAAAGGGGCACCAATGAGTAATCTGCTATCTCCTTTTCTATGTGAGTTCTTCATGACAAATATAGAAAGTACATTGGAAAATAGGATCCTCTTACCGATTCGATGATGGAGGTATGTGGATGATATTTTTTGTATTTTGAAAGGGGTGGATCTTGAAACTTTTTTCATATCCCTTAATAATACCCATAGAAATATAAACTTAACAATTGAAAAAGAACTTAACAACAGACTCCCTTTCTTGGACGTCGTTGTAGTCAGAAAGTCTATGGACTTGGAATTGGAAATTTATCGGAAACCCACGAATACAAAACGGGTACTACCTATCACTTCAAACCACCCCTTCCAGCATAAAATGGCATCCATCATCATATGAGCGAATACCAGTTAATGTTAAACATAAACATATCGGCCGCGAGCCGTTTAGCGCTAAGCAAGAATGAATTGAATAAATAGAATTATACCAAACCTCGACGTGGTAGGTTCATTATATCAACAAAAAACATGTTCCTAATTGACTTCTAAAATTGGTACACTTGACCTCTCCGTCTCGTTCTCCGTCCGTCTCCGTCTCCGTCCGTCTCGGATTGGTTTCAAGAACCATCTTTACCGGGCTGTCGTCTGACCTCCTTACAACATGCCCAGCCCACCGCAGCCTGCCTATCTTAGCGGTGTGGACGATAGATGGCTCCCCAAGCAGCCCCTGCGGTTCGTGGTTCATTCACCTTCTCCACACTTCTCTGACCTCCTTACAACATGCCCAGCCCACCGCAGCCTGCCTATCTTAGCGGTGTGGACGATAGATGGCTCCCCAAGCAGCTCCTGCAGTTCGTGGTTCATTCGCCTTCTCAACACTCCGTTTTCCATCTGCAGTCCACCGAAGATGGTACGCAACACCTTCCGCTCGAAAACCGCAAGAGCACGTTGGTCCTCCACAAGCATAGTCCATGTCTCATGCCCGTAGAGGACTACCGGTCTGATCAGCGTCTTGTAGATGGTTAACTTGGTGCGGCGACGAATTCTACTCGATCGGAGCGTGCTCCGGAGACCAAAGTATGCACGATTTCCTACCATAATGCGCCGTTAAATTTCTCTGCTGGTACCGTTGTCGGCAGTTACTAGTGAGACCAGATACACGAACTCGTCAACCACCTCGATTTCATCACCACCAATTTGAACTCGAGGTGAGAGGTTAGCACTGTCCTCTCGTTAACCCCTTCCTTTCATGTACTTCGTCTTCGATGCATTGATGACCAGTCCAATCCGTTTGGCTTCAGCCTTTAGTCCGATGTACGCGTCCGCCATCTTCACAAAGGTCCGAGCCACAATGTCGATATCGTCGGCGAAACCAAACAGTTGAACCGGCTTTTGGAGTATCGTGCCACTCGTGTTAATCCCCGCTCTTCTAATGACACCTTCCAGGGCAATGTTAAACAGTAGGCACGAGAGACCATCACCTTGCCTTAGACCTCTTCGGGTTTCGGAGGGGCTCGAGAGTGCCCCGAAACTCGAACTACACACATCACTCGATCCATCGTCGCTTTGAACAACCGCGTCAGTTTGTCCGAAAATCCGTAGTCGTGCATAATTTGCCATAGCTTGTCCCGATCGATTGTGTCGTACACCGATGTTAAATCGATGAACAAATGATGTGTGGGCACGTTATATTCGCGGCATTTCTGCATAACCTGCCGAACCGCGAATATCTAATCCGTGGTGGCGCGGGCACCCATAAATCCCGCCTGGTAGTGCCCCACGAACTGCTTCGCAAATGGTGATAGTCGACGGCAAAGTATTTGGGAGAGTACCTTGTAGGCGGCGTTCAACAGAGTGATTGCCCGGTAATTGCAGCACTCCAGTTTGTCGCCCTTTTTGTAGATGGGACACACAATACCCTCCATCCACTCCTCCGGTACTCGTTCTTCCTCCCAAACCTTAACAATGACCCAGTGCACGGCTCCTGCCAGTGTTTCTCCACCGTATTTCAATAGCTCGCTGGGAAGTTGGTCTACTCCAGCAGCTTTATTGTTTTTCAGCCGACCAATCCTCCACCTCCAGAAGATCGCGGGCTGGAATTCTGATGTCTTCTGCTCGTGCATCAAGATTAGTTGCCATACCGTCCTCGCACTCTACTGCATCGCCGTTTAGATGCTCGTCAAAGTGCTGCCTCCACCTTTCGATCACCTCACACTCGTCTGTAAGAAGGTTGCCGTCCAAGCTCCTGCACATATTGGCTTGCGGCACGAAGCCTTTACGGGAGCTGTTCAGCTTCTCGTAGAACTTCCGAGTGTCGTTAGCTTGGTACAGCTCTTCCATCGCTACGCTATCTCGGTCCTCTTGCTGGCGCTTTTTTCTTCGGATGACTGAGTTTTGGCTGTTTCGTGCCTGTCGGTATCGTTCCACGTTCGCTCTCGTACGGTGTTGCAGCATTCTCGCCCGTGCTGCATTCTTCCCCTCGACTAACCGTTTGCATTCGCCGTCAAACCAGTCATTTCTATGATTCGGGGCCCTTGTACCTAGTAGCGCTACAGCACCTATGGCGGATCGGATGCTCCTCCAGTCATCCTCAAGGGTAGCTGCGCCAAGCTGCTCTTCCGTAGGTAGTACTGCCTCCAGCTGCTCGCGTATTCCTGTGCAGCCTCGGCCTCCTGCAGTTGCTTAAAATTTCGTCGCGGCGTTCGACTTCGGCGGGTGTTATACACCGTCGATAGTTTTGAGCGCATGCACACAGCTACTAGGTAGTGGTCCGAATCTATATTCGCACTGCGGTAGGTGCGAACGTTGATGATGTCGGAGAAAAACCTGCCGTCGATTAGAACGTGGTCGATTTTGTTCTCTGTCTGTTGGTCGGGTGATCTCCAGGTGGATTTGTGGATACCTTTGCGGGGGAAGAAGGTACTTCGGACTACCATACCACGAGAGGCCGCAAAGTTTACGCACCGATGGCCGTTATCATTAGACACGGCATGCAGGCTATCTGGTCCGATTACCGGTCTGTACATTGCCTCCCGTCCAACCTTAGCATTCAAGTCCCCAATGACGATTTTCACGTACCGTCGCGGGCAGCTATCGTAAACCTGCTCCAGCTGCGCGTAGAACGCTTCATTCACGTCGTCGGGCCCTCCTTCTTGTATGCAGTGCACGTTGATGATGCTGTAGTTGAAGAACCGTCCCTCCATCCTCAACTTGCACATCCTTGCGTTGATCGGCTGCCACCCTATCACGCGTTGGCTTATCTTACCCATTGCTATGAAGCCGGGTACCAGCTCGCTGGTGGTATCACAACTCTGGTAGAAAGTAGCCGCCCGGTGCCCGCTTTTCCATACCTTCTGTCCTGTCCAACAAAGTTCCTGCAGCGCTACGACTTCAAAGTTGCGTGGATGTAACTCGTCATATATTATCCTGTCGCATCCTGGAAACAGAGCCATTTGCAGTTCCATGTCCCAAGTTTCCAATCGTAGTCCTTATTTCGTTGCCTAGGTCCAAGCCGATTGTTCCGATCCGTATTATCTCTTATGTTGTTTGTAACATGTTGTTTTCCGGGGCGGCTCGTTGGGCCTTCCCCAACCTCCTGTCTCGCCGGGGGACCATCGTGTCAGCTCTGTTTAGAGTCCCACGCTGCCACCAGGACCTTGATCAGCCGCTTCTAACATGGAGATCAGACGCTGTTTTGAGCCGCACCATCTTGGTGAACAGACGCTCGAATTGGCGAAGCATTTCCTCTACCGTCGGAATATGGTTTACGCGCCAATGATCGCGTCACAGCTTCTCACTTAGCTATTGTTGGATATCTGTTTGAATGTTATGTTTTAAATGTTCGGTATAATTTCACTGTTGGCTACCAAAAATTTGTTTTTAGAGTGATAAATAAATCCAGCAAATATTATAAAGGTGTATTTTTTTCTGAAAATTGTAGTGTTCATGTGAATCTATTTAAACAAATACTAAGTTAAAATAAGAAAAGCTGTTCCTTCACGAACCAATTCAAAATTACTAAGACGCTTCCACGTCATGAAAATTCGTCTTATATAAAAACAGTTGAGGAATTCCGTAAAAACCCTTTTTTCTATTTGAAAGCAGATAAGGGAAACAAAACCGCCATCATGGATAAGTCTGACTATGATGAACAAATGACCCAAAAAATTGGTAAAGGTCCATATTAGTAACAGCGACTTGATCCTCTTGCTGATATGGTAAAACGTGTCGAAAATACAATTTAAGAATGCAAACCCGTTTTGGGTAATGCTTTACAAAATCTTCGTGTTTCAAATCCAGTTCTTCCATTTGGGTCTCCCCAAAATTCACAAACCTGGAAATGAAATGAGAAAAATTATCTCAGCAGAAGGAGCTCCCACAGAAAAATTGGCAAAATGGCTGGATGAAGAATTTCAAGCTATGCCCAAGAAATTTTCAAGTCGATCAGTTAATAGCACCGGAGATTTCGTTGGAAATTTAAGATCCTCGGGTAACATCGAATCTGACGAGATAACGGTTTCATATGACGAAACGGCCTTATTCCCTAGCGTTCCAGTGAATGAAACCTTAAATCTTTTATAGGACCGGCTTCTTTCCCAATATTCTGATAATACTTGGAAAAAGAAAGTTGATAGATTTTTGAAGCTTTCACGCCTTTGCATGAAAGAAAACTACTTCACATTTCGTGGTAAATTTTACAAACAGACTAAAGGGGCACCAATGGGTAATCTGCTATCTCCTTTTCTATGTGAGTTCTTCATGACAAATATAGAAAGTGGATGTGGATGATATTTTTTGTATTTTGAAAGTGGTGGATCTTGAAACTTTTTTCATATCCCTTAATGATACCCATTGAAATATAAACTTCACAATTGAAAAAGAACTTAACAACAGACTCCCTTTCTTAGACGTCGTTGTAGTCAGAAAGTCTATGGACTTGGAATTGGAAATTTATCGGAAACCCACGAATACAAAACGAGTACTACCTAACACTTCAAACCATCCCTTCCAGCATAAAATGGCATCCTTCCATCATATGATGCACCGCATGGAAACTTTACCTCTAAGTAAAGTAGCCAAGCAAAAGGAACTGGAATATTTTATTGGAATTGCCAAACTTAATGGCTATAATGAAAGTATCATTCAAGCCATTTTTGATAAAAAGAAGCGTGCTCAAATTCGGAAATCTTTTACAACACTCACCCCAATAACAGAAGATCTGAAAAGGGTAGCCGTTGAATACTACGTTAACTTGACACGCCCACTTCGCACAGTGGTCGGAAAGGCCTGGAATCAGGGCGAAATTAATAACTACTAAAGGTTGCCTCCTATATGAACGATGTCTTCTCGAGTGTTGATCCTGAAATTATTCGCCATCTTTTGGTAAAGGCTATTTAGTTCAAAACTTCACCGCTAGAGCGGCACTGTCGCTTACTTCTCAAGGAAGCAAAATAGAAAGATAATGTCTAAAGGTAGTTTTTAGAGAATATTATTTTGAGAAACTCTTCCTTGGACGTGAAGTTAGTACATGATGTATTTTTTGAGAAATTCAGCGATTAATCCCGAAAAACATGATATATAGTTATATGGTGATATATGGACGAAGAAAACACCCCAAAAATATCGAATTTCACGAGCCAGATATATCAAACAAAGTTTAGGTAAGCGTAACGGCTATCAAGATTTGAGTAGTTCGAATTTTAATTACATGAGTGGCGCTCTAAGCTAGCACTGCTTGCTAAAAAATGGCCGCTGGCGTGTCGCACGATCGTTTTTGTTTTTAATATTGTGAATGTTTCGGCCAAAATTGCCCACAAAACTTTTATGTTCCTGTCTCTATGAACACGAGGGAACGTTCTAGTCTTTGAATGAGCGCGGGTAACGGCGGGGATACTATTTAAAATGCAACTTAAAGTTGGAGTGCTACGTATTTTATCATACTTATTTTGGGGAGTGCTTATTTCCATGAAACAACTTCGAAAAGGATATATGAAGTTGTAAGAATGCTGGAGTAAGGCCATATAATAGATTCGAAACCATTGTAAGATGCATTACTACTTCTACATTCTGTAATAAATCACCTTGGTAAACAACATGAAACAGAGAAGTTGTGAGCACACAAAAAGTCTGCTTTTTCAACTAAGTTAATTGCATGACAACACCAAAAATCCGAACATTCTGATGCATTTTCATATATTTCAAACCTTGCAAAGATGATTCCCGAAAAGTGCCTGCTCGATGCATTAAGTTGAAAAATTGACTTTTTTCCGACAATTCGCAGTTCCAGACCACTGTGCTTCGTTCAAAATTTAGAAAATTTGGGATGGATATCGTCCCTACTCAAAACAAAATTGGGGTTTACCAAAGACCCTATTGATACCCTGAACAAAGCTGGAATTTATAAAATTGCATGCAGTCACTGTGATATGGTTTACATCGGACAAACTAAACGTAATCTAGGGATACGTTTCAAAGAAAATTTCGCAGAAGTCACAAAAGCAAGTAGAGTTTCAAAAAATGCCCCACCACACCTTTTCAAATAAAAATGGCTGCACATATTTTTAACGAGGAACATCCACTAACTTCGGATAACACTCACCTGCTCCGTCCCGTTAATAATTTATGGAGATTAGACGTAGCTGAAAGTTTAGAAATTTATAAACAACACTCATCGACGCTTCTCAACAAAGACGCAGGTAACCACCCCTCATGGCTATTCAGTCTTCCTTTCAAAAACGCTAGACATGGTACGGTAAACAAACGACCGTATAATTCACTACCTAACTCTAATTAACAGGGCTAAATTTGCATTTTTACCTACTACAAATAAAAAACAGGATTTACGCCTGTTTACAAATAAATATTCAGACCAGCAATTTATGCAGTCTCCATCAGGACAAGTTGTTGTACAACCAGAAAGAAGATGCTTCGAAGGTTTCAGAATAAACTTCTGAAAATGATATTGAAGCGTCCTAGCTGGTTTAGCACGAATGAATTACACAGGCTTACTAATGTGGAAACATTAGAAAATATGTCAAACCAAATTGTCAATAAGTTCCAACAAAAATCGTTGCGATCCACAATTACAACGATTAGCTCACTTTATAGTCAGTAAGATAGGTGTAAGATTAGGCTAAGGTTCAAGTTTAAATTCATTTTTTTTTCTTGATAAGCAGGTTTACAATCTTCCTATAATTATATTCACTTAACTGCGGAAGCAATTACAATCTTTTAATGAAATAAAAATTAATATACATGTAATGGTGTTGATATGTCACCGTTTGCGGCAGAACACACAATATAAATTCTGGATAAATATTGGCAAATAATTAATTCATCACAAAACATCTCTTCCTATTAAAAAATAGTAGGAGGGTGGTATTCGAGACACGACCGCATGACGTTGACTACCGTATTCTTATATTCCATTTAAACAAATAGTAGAGGGAATTGCAACGCTTCTATTACAAAACTTCGAGGCACCAAAAGGTACCAGTTGCCGATATTCTTGTTTACTGGTTAGTCCGTCCAGAATTCCAGACATTTCAGTATTTTGCAGTAGCCATGTACTACTAACAGCCACCAGCATTACGGGTGAAATCGGCCCGAGATGACCGGTACTATTTTGTCTTTCCTCCTTTCAGTTGCTAACACCTAGCGTCCGTATGTAACCGGTACGGTTTAGTAATGAAACTGATGGGGTTTGATTGATTGATTCTTTTTGAAGGGACTTTAACCCCAAACGGTCATTGGTCCCTCTGCTTTGCTTGAGGAGAAACAGTCCCTTATATAGCCCGAAGACATACGCTGGATGATGGTGGATTTTCAAACCTGGCGGTGCCACACGCAGTGATGCCACATTTTCATCTGTATTTTGGAGCTCAAAAAATCTTATCACCTTGGTAAAATTTTAAAAAATCTGTAAAATAAAATCTGCATATGTACTGGATATATCCTTCTCGAAAAAAAAATGCAATATAGCTTGTTTAACATTTTTTCCGCGAATTCATTCATGCACACGTTTATGCGTAGCATATGAATATAATAAAACCTCCGACACGCTCCACCGCATTTGAGTTAATTTATATTTTTCAACTATATAAAGAAGTTAAATTTACGGTCCCATGAAAACCAAAAAAATCTGTATAAATCTGTATTATTTCCAGAAAATCTGTAATCTGTATATGCAGATATCTGTATGAAAAATACGCAAAAAATCTGTATAAATGCAGATAAATCTGTATATGTGGCATCACTGCCCACACCCGCTATAAACATGCACACACGCGCTTCAGACATGCATACACGCACGCTATATAGCAAGCCACACACGCTAGCCACACACCTTTTATATTAGAGACACACGCTACAGATATTCACACACGTTATGTGCACACACCCTATATATATACATACGCTGGATGATGGTGGCATCTCAAACCACCTGGCGGGGCGAGTCTTTTATTAAATATTCCAGTAACAATTCACATTGTAACCTCTCAAATATGAAAATCCGGGTAAAAAACAAGGTTATTTATAAATGCGCGTTGATTCAAAAACCCGCGCAAGAAAAACGCGTAATCCGAAAATATGCGCGAAAAAATCATTTATTCGAAAACTCGCGTGAAAAATCGCGCTGATTCGAAAATTTGCATAAAAACCCGCGATAATCGAAAATCCATGCAAGGAAAACTAGCATAAAATTCGCGTAGGAAAAACTAGAATAAAAATCCGCGTTAAAAACACCTTTAAAAAACTGAGAGTTTTCTCTCACTACGCTTCAATTAAACTGACTCGTTACTAGCGCTACTCTCAGATCTTTTGGTTTTCTTTTAATAAATATGTGTGTTTGGTTCCACGAAAGATACAGCCACTCTATTGACCGGCAGTGCAAATTCGAGTGAGATGATAGCAAAATAAAAAAAATATTCTGAAATATCCTGCGCAATGTTATCCAGCAATAAAAGAGGGATTAGCTATTAATTTTTGCTGTTAATTACACTACTTTTAGATATATGATTTGTTCCGGCATTGAAAAATATTTTAAACGAGTATGTAGAATGGGGAATAAAAAAATTGAGTAGTTATTAAATGCTCTAAAATTTTCGGGGCGCGTTCTTTTTACGTGAGCAAAATCATCAGTTTCACCATGGATTTTAATTTGCATGTCGAAATCATGTATAAGCACAAAGAAGCACTCACATTTATTTGGACAAGGTGGTTAAATTTTGAAATATGTCGCGATTAAAAGCCAGGCAAATATGCCTAAGAAATTTGTTGAATCGAAACTTTAATTTGACCAAGAAAAGTTTCATGATATGCATCTGTTTCACTGCGATCGATATGTTACAAATCATGTTACGTAATGGTCGAAAAGAAACATTATTAGTAACAACTGGACTGGTTGCATAAAAAGCAAAGCCTTGGTGCTACATTCCAAATCGGAACTCGACCTTCTGTTTATTATACATAGACTTCGCAGCCAACTGTTGAGTGTACAGGACAATTGCGGGGCTAGCGCTACGATCCTACTGACACTAACAGTCTCTCCCGAGCCGAGACTCGAACCTACGACTACTGGCTTGTTAGGCCAGCATCGTACCTCGAGACCAGCTGGGAGAGTTACTGGTTGCATATAGACTTCAAATTTGCGCTTTTCAGGTTACGTAGTAGTAATGATGTTTATTGCAGAGGCCGCACATGATTTTTTCTAATTTGTTGCATAATGCTTACTGACACTTAGATGTAATAAAATATGTTGCTTTGGGGAATATCGATTGGAAGTTATACGAGGAAATGGTTTCAGAAGCTGTCGAGTCAATTCAACATCATCCACCACTTGAAGAATACAACCTTCTCGCGAGCTTGATTCTCGACGCCGCGTTGCAAGCCCAAACGAATAAATACCCCGGCGTAACGATCTAAGAACGGCCTCCCACTCCGTTGTGGAACAAATAGTGCTCCGATGTTTACATGCAAAGAGTACGGGTCGGGTTTGGTAAAAAAAACGAGTTCGGGTAAAAAAATGTCAGATTCAGATCGGGTTTGAGTTTCAAAACTCGAAACCTTACTATGAAATCTATAAAATCTCGTGCTTTGACCGAAAAAAAAGTTTCGGGTTCGTTTTTCAACCGAAAAATAATTCGGGTTCGGGTCGGGTACGGGTTTGAAAACGTTTTGATATATGTATTTGATATTTTGTTCACATTTTGATACGAAATGTACGGAATAAGCAACTGCACGGAACAAGGGCGCCTCACGGTACGTGCTTTTAGAGAGTTACTTCTCAGAAAAAATCCTCCACCTGGAACAAATACTTAGTTTGCTGAGTCAAATACGAGTGCATAGTTTCATTCAAATAAAAAATCTATACCTATAACAATGCAGTCCGGTCTGTCTGTCTGTCTGTCTGTCGGTCTGTCTGTCTGTCTGTCTGATCCATATAGGCTCGGAAACTACAGAACCGATCGACGTAAAAATTTGTATGTAGGGGTTTTAGGGGCCGAGAAAGGTTTCTATGATGGTTTGAGACCCCTCCCTCTTCTGGAAGGAAGGGGTCCCATACAAACGAAATACAAATTTCTGCACATCTCAAAAACTAACCAAGCAAATTTAACCAAACTCGGCATGTGGATGTTTTTAGGAGTAACAAATATGTCCATATTGGTTCGACTCCCCTCCCTCTTCTGGAAGGGAGGGGTTCCATACAAATGAAACACAAATTTCCGCACATCTAGAAAACTAAATAAGTAAATAGAACCAAATTTGGTAGGTGGATGTTTTTGGGGGTAACAAATATATCCATAATGGTTTGACACCCCTCCCTTTTCTACAAGGGAGGGGTCCCATACAAATTCAACACGAATTTCGCACAGCTCGAGAACCAATCAACTAAATACAACCAAATTTGGTATGTGAATGTTTTTAGAGGTAACAAATATGTCCATAATGGTTCGACTCCCCTCCCTCTTCTGTGAGGGAGGAGTTCCATACAAATGAAACACAAATTTTTGCTTATCTCGAGAACTAACCAACTGAATAGAACCAAATTTGGCAGGTGAATGTTGTACGGGCGAAATGCTGGTTCTCCGGATGGTGATTAAATTTGGATGCAGGACCGATCGTGATATCACAGAGTCAAAAAATCGACACTATCTTGTTCCACTGAACAACGTGGTCACTCTCTGCTCTAATCTTTATTGATCGCGATAGAGAATGAGATGTATGGTGTTGTGTCTATAACGTACTTTATTCGAGTGAGGATGAAATATTCTTTCGATCTAGCTTACAGTAAAGAGAGCTAATAAAATAATGAGTTTCTCTTTGTGTGGTGTGGAGTTGTGTAGAGTTACATTCGATGTTCCTTTTTAGGGGGATAGTCCTAACAACGTTAACATTCCGCCCACCATTGAAATTTAATTTAAATTTACAATTATAATAATGTTTGAATCAGTAGTATAGGAATAATTGTCGGTTTCTGCCTGAGTTGAGATATGCGTTCTCGGTTTTCTTCGCCGGTTGTATTGGATTGCGGTACAGGTCCTCTCGGGGCCCACTGATCGAAATGTCCTTCTGCATCGATGTTCCTAGACCAACGGTTGTGGGTTGATAGGTCGGATCTCGTCACCAAGCCGGTTGGTCAATCCCCAAGGTATCTGTCAAAAACGCGGCGACTTTGGATGGAGGAACCATAGTCTGGAATAAATTGATGGAAACAAGCTACTTAACTTGTGAGAGGACCATAAGGCCCTCTCCCATCCAACATTGCCATGTTAGTTATCTGGAACCTCGAACTACTGGAACGTTGCTGGGGGGTTGTCCTGTATAGGCAAAACACAGACTCGAGTGATTGCTCGTTGATAGATGCCGTCCTTGGTCTGAATTTTGATGACTCTAATGTGGCGGTCCCTTCCAGGAAAAACTTCTAGCACGCGACCGAATCTCCACTTCATGGGTGGCAAATTGTCTTCTCGCAGTAACACCATCGTTCCAATTCGGATATTATCTCGTTCATGGGTCCACCGCGTTCTTTGTTGAAGACCAGAGAATATTCGGTGGACCAACGTTTCCACAGGCGACGCAGATATTCTTGAATGGTTTGCCACTGTGACAATCGATTAGCTGGTATTTCCTCATATGATGGTTCCGGGATGGCTATTAGAGGGCGGTGTACCAAAAAGTGGCCAGGCGTCAAAACGTCCATATCATCGGGATGATTACTCATAGGCGTCAACGGTCTGGAGTTTTAACATGCTTCCACTTGACTCAGAAGCGTCAGCATTTGCTCGGTTGTTACGAGTGCAGTCAAGAGGGTTCGGTAGAGATGGGTTTTGAGAGACTTTACAGCAGCCTCCCACAGTCCTCCAAAATGAGGTGATCTTGGTGGTATGAACTGGAACTGAATGCCCTGATTCGAGCACTGGTTGGCTACGAGCTCTCGAGTTTGTTGTGAACGGAACAATTGGGCAAATTCGTTCAAAATGCGATGAGGACCGACAAAATTGGTGGCGTTGTCGCTGAAAATGGATTTTGGAATCCCACGCCTTGCCGTAAATCGTTTTAGTGATGCGAGAAACGAATCAGCCGAAAGATCGCTAACGAGCTCTAAATGTACGGCCTTCGTTGACATGCAGACGAATACTGCTACATAGCATTTTTGTAGGGCAGCCTTCGATGAGGTGGCTTCAAATGGAAGGGGCCACAGAAATCCACACCTGCATTCAGGAATGGAAGTGTAGGAGACACACGAGCTGGCGGAAGATCTGCCATAAGTTGGTCCGATACGGTGGGTTTGCATCGAAAGCAAGTGATGCATTGATGCACTACATTTCGAGCAAGATTGCGAAGTCGAATTGGCCAAAATCTTTGACGCAGTGCTGACATTAAGAGCTTCGGCCCAGCATGTAACAAATTGATGTGATAATGTCTCGCAATGAGAAGTGTTAAAGGATGCTTACTGTCTGAAATCATCGGTTGTTTCTGATCATACGAAACTAAGGCGTTGCGCAAGCGACCGCGCACACGTAGAATATCATTCACGAGGATTGGTGATAGTGCCTTCATCTTAGACGAAGATTTTACTTGGCCATTTGCTTGAATTGACCGTATTTCTTCCGGAAAGGATTCCTGCTGTGATAATCGAACAAGGTTCCGTAAAGATGCTTCGAGTTCACTTGTGGATAAGGATCCAGTTATTCTTATGTGTCTGTTCCCTTGTTTCGAATTGTAAGAGAATCTTCGTATGTAGGCAACCATGCGTATAAGTTCAGTAAAGGACGATTTAATACCGAAAATACTACTGGTGTCAACAACAGGTAACGAAGTAACGACCTTTTCCTCCAAGTGGTCTGCTTCGAAGAGATCGTCGGTAGTTCTGAGTAGAGTAGGCCAAAACCTGCAGGATTGGCTTAACCAAGCAGGCCCATGCCACCAGGAATTGTATTCGACGAGTTGAGAGGCTGGCATTCCGCGTGAAATAGCATCTGCTGGCTTTTCTGTTCCCACTACGTGTTCCCATTAGACTGGGACACGGTTATATGGGAAAAAAGCGATGGTGTTATTTTGTGGCTCCCATGCACTTTTCGTGTTCCTTATGGGTCCCATAACAACTGTGTAACTTTTCAGATCGGTCGGTGAAACGCTCGATTTGCGCCCGGTTTTTAAAGTTTCCATACGATTTTATATGGGAAAATCCACTTTTTCAAAACTTGTTCTCTAGAAATCCCCAGTTGGCCCCTAAAAATATATCGACACATGATATTTGTAGGAAATTCTACTGGGAAAAAATCTTTTGAAGACCGCAAGGCGCTACCCTGCTTGTGAAAAAAGATATTCACCCCAGACTGATTGAATATCTGACGAACGGTTCACCATTGAATTTTTCTAGCAATACTGCTGCAGCATGCTGCTGTTGCAAATTCAACCATGTGATGATAAATGATATCACTTAAATTTATCTTGGAGGCTTCTCCGGAAATACTCTGAGCAAAAATCACACTTTGAAAATTAATTCCACGCGAAATTATTTCTCATACTTAAGCAAGTCTGCAATAGCAGCATGCTGTAGCAGTGTTGCTGGAAAATTTCAATGGTGAGCCGTCCGTCACACATTTAATCAGTTTGGGGTGAATAGCTGTTTCTACAAGCGTCGTAGCGCCTTACGGTCTTCAGAAGAGTTTTTCCCAGGAAAATTTCCTACAAATATCATGTGTCGATATATTTTAGCAGCCAACTGGGAATTTCTAGAGAACAAGTTTTGAAAAAGTGGATTTCCCCATATAAAATTGTATGGAAACTTTAAAAATCGGGCGCAAATCGGGCGTTTCGCCGATCGATCTGAAAAGTTGCACAGTTGTTATGGGACCCATAAGGAACGCGAAAAGTGCATGGGAGCTAACATTTATTTTTTGTCCCACCCTAGTCCCCATGTGCCAGCTGCCGTGATATGCTGGATTTCTGCAACCTGGTTAGCTACAAATTTCTTTCATCGACTTGGTGTTGCCGCCAGCCAATGGACGACAATCATTGAATCTGTCCAAAAATACAATCGACCGGACACTTGTAATGCTTCTTGTACCCTTTCGTATAAGTGGCTTAATAACAGAGCTGCTGATAATTCCAGTTTTGGTAAGGAGATTTGTCGTTTCTTCCCAGAGTTTAAAGGAGCTACTTTTGATTTAGCGGTCAGGAGGTGCACGGTAATCGTTCCGGTGGCAGTTACTGTACGTAAGAAGAGACACGCACCGTATGTGCGTTCCGATGCGTCACAGAACCCATGTAGTTCTAAGTTTGTTTCACTCATACAAGGAGCTGCCCATCGTGGTACGGAAAAAGTACGTAGAATCTTTAGGTCCTCGCAGAACTCTTTCCAGGACCTTTGTAAGGGTTCATCCAGTGGAACATCCCACGCAAGTTTCAAAGCCCATAATCGTTGCATAAAAAGTTTCAATATCAATACAGTTGTGCCCAACAACCCTAACGGGTCGAACAATATGGCAGCATCCGACAGTACTGAGCGCTTTGTGATTGCGCTTCTTTCCGGCCACTCAGGTACCTTAAAACGAAAGACATCTTCGAACGGTTGCCACAAAAGACCAAGGGTTTTTACTGGAGATGACGAAGAATCAATTTTTAATATGTCGCGGTTTTCTCGGAGCTCAGCAGGAATATTTTTAATTATGGGGTTATTCGAAGCCCATTTGTGCAAGTTGAATCGTGCCGATTGCAGAAGTGAACTAAGTTGACTACAAAGCTCCGTTCCTTCTTCCTCTGTATCAGTACCGCCAAGTAGATCGTCTATGTAGAAATTCTTCGATAAAGCCATAGCAGCTCTTGACTGGGTCGATTTCCCTTCTGTTGCTTACTGTTGCAGACAACGCGTTGCCAGAAATGGCGCTGACGCGGTGCCGTATGTAGCGGTTAAAAGTTCGTAACACTGAATGGGGTCGGTAGGAGAATCACGTCAGAGGATACGTTGCAGGTGACGGTCTGAAGGATTTACTAACACCTGCCGGTACATTTTTTCTAAATCGGCTACGACGGCATACCGATGACGACGAAAACGAAGAATGATGCTGTATAGATCGTCTTGTTCGTTGTGACCAACCATTAGAGCATCATTTAGTGATAATCTTGTGTCAGTAGCGCAGAATGCGTCGAAAACCACTCGAAGCATCATGGTTGCACTGTCTGGCCTTTCAATACAGTGGTGGGGCATGTAGTATGGATTGGTTTGGAGAAGACTATCCTTGGTTGGATCTACAGGCGACATATGTCCAGTTCATACTCCCTGATAAATGATGCATATGCCTCTTTCAGCAATGGTTTTGCTTCCACGTTCCGCGAAGGGGCGAAGTGCTGTTGCATACAAGTCACCGAGCTGAGCGAGAATTGTTTCCTTTTTCGGGAGTGAAACAACAAAACGTCCAGAGGAATCACGAAAGGTTGTGTTAGAGAAATGCGCTTCACATAAACGTTCCTCCATCGACGAGCATTTTCAGAATGGCAAGATTCGAGCTCCCAAAAGCGAGTAAGTCTGTGTTCGAGTTCGGCGTTGCTGCAAACCATTGTCAACGCGGTTTGCTGATCCGGAGTGGTGTCACATTTTCCCGACACAATCCAGCCAAAAACGGTCTCTTTTAGAATCGGCATACTCGCTCCTAGTGCCATAAAACCGCCTAACAATAAATGGTAATGAACCTCAGCTCCAATGATTGCATCAATTCGATGTGGCTCATTAAAGTGCGGATCGGCTAAGCACAGAGATGATGGTATTTTCCAGGTCGAGACTGGAGCACGGTTCGACGGGATGATTGGTTTAAATTCAGGAAGGATGTGGAATCATAAATTAGTACAGTAATCAGAGCAGCGAGATAACACCTTAACCATTGCAGACTGTTTGGATTTGGCAGGAGTTGAACTAACACCTTGAAATGAAAGTGGAACGTCCTGTCTACGAAGCATCAATTTTTGAGCGAGTTGTTCACTTATCAAATTTCGTTCTGAACAGCAATCTAAGAGAATTCGAGCCAAAAGAGTGTTTCCTTTGTAGTCTGCCAGTTTAACAACTGCCGTCGAAAGAAATACAGCGCTGCGACTTGGGGATATTTTGGGTTGCATAGGCTTCAACAACATTTGCGACGTAGCGAAAGTTTGCGATTGTGGTGGAGACTCGATATAGTTTGTAGCGTCATTGGTCCGATTCGGGGGTGTAACGGTTGTCTGCGTCTGGTTTGACTCATGCCTTTGAGCTTGAGAATTGTTCGACGGACGAATGTGTAGCATGGTGTGATGCTTGTTACCACACACGCGACATGCTGAGCTAGAACACGCCAGGTGGGAAGAGGAGAGGCAATTTATGCAAAGACCCATTCGTTTAACTGTTTCAAGCCTTTGGTTGGGATTCAATTTTTGAAAGGAATCGCATTTAAAGGGAGAATGGGACGGTTTTTGGCAGAAAGGGCACGGCTTGTTTGTTACTGCAGTTGTTGTAAGAGTTGAATCGATTCTCGGTCTCGACGGAAGTTTCACCGTTTCATGACGATGATCGCGATTGCGCTGTTTCGATTCGGAAAGTGGTTGAAGGGTAGCGAGATGTTCACGTAAAATTTTAACAACTCTTCATACCTCGGCACCTCACGGCTCTTATGTGTGCGTTCCCAATGTCGCTTAGTGTCTGAGTCCAGTCGTCTGTATAACAAATGAGCGAGAAGATGAGACCATTCTTCAGGTTGCAAACCAAGCTTTTTTAACTGAAGTAAATTGCGTTCAAAAGAGTCGATGAGGTGAACTAAGGCATCGAAAGATTTTTTTGTCATCGGTTCCGCTTCCAGAGAACCGTCAATCAATGTGCGGGCGATTATCTTTTCGTTTTCAAACCGCTCCTGCAGCATCGACCAAGCCACTTCGTAATTCGCGGCGGTTACCTCTATCGATTCTACTAACGTCCTGGCATCTTTAGTAAGCACGGTTAACAGATAATTAAACTTGTCGAAAGCGGTTAGCGACGGTTCCTTATCGATCACGCTCTGGAAAGCATCACGAAAACTAAGCCAATCCTTCACACTGCCATCAAAAGAAGGGATTTTGAAAACTGGGAGGTGGATTCGAGATGCTAACGGTTGTCAGGGCAAGGATACGGGAGAGGGAGCAGCTACAGCAGTCGGTTTGCTGTCTCACCTAACAGCAGAAAGTCTTTTAAGTCGAAATACCTATTCTCAAAACTCAAACGGTTGGATTTATTCGCAGCATCGACGTCCAGTTTCACCTGCTTCTCTTTTGGATCAAATGCATCACTCTTTAAATCCAAGTCTTGCTCTTGTCGCGATTCTATTTTAGCTCGATTGGTTCGAAACTCGCTAAATAAAATTCCAACCGATCCAGACGCGAACTGATTTTTGAATGGTCTCGGTTTTTATTAAAGCCGCTAACAAATTGTTCGAGGTTAAATAACGAATCATCAAGCTTTCGCTCGATTTTGATCATTTCTCGTAAAGATGTCATTACAATATTTTTATACTCCCCTACAATTCACGAATTGATAATTTGATAGCGAAAAACACCTTACATCTAAGTGAAACTAGCATGCAGAATTTATTTTGTGCACCTTCTATTGAGCTATTGTACTCACGCTACCAGCCTATTGTTCTCAACCCAAGCCACACCGATGTGTGTCCCAGCGAATTGGAGGATGAATAATCGAAAACTTCACAAATAACTCCACTCTGCGGACCTGATATCGTGGTTGTAGATTGAGCACGTTGGTAGAGTGTCGAGATGAGCAGTTAATCGTAGAAACAGATTGAATGTCGAAATATCACCGGGTCGCATGTGCTCATACGACGGTACCCTTGTTGGCGCTAATTTACCACTATCCGGTCTCTCGAAGGACCATTAATGTACGGGCGAAATGCTAGTTCTCCGGATGGTGATTAAAGTTGGATACAGGACCGATCGTGATATCACAGAGTCAAAAATTCGACACTATCTTGTTCCACTGAACAACGTGGTCACTCTCTGCTCTAATCTTCATTGATCGCGATAGAGAATTAGATGTATGGTGTTGTGTCTATAACGTACTTTATTCGAGTGAGGATGAAATATTCGTTCGATCTAGCTTACAGTAAAGAGAGCGAATAAAATAATGAGTTTCTCTTTGTGTGGTGTGGAGTTGTGAAGAGTTACATTCGATGTTCCTTTTCAGGGTGATAGTCCTTATATAGCGTTAACAAATGTTTTTAGGGATAACAAATATATCCATAATGGCTTGACACCCCTTTCTCCTCTATAAGGGAGGGGTCCCATATCAAATTTCGCACGGCTCGAGAACCAATAAAGCAAATATAACCAAATTTGGCAAGAAAATGTTTTTAGGGGTAACAAACATGTCCATAATCATTCTGTGCCGAACACGCATCAGTATCGGACGTGTTCGGTGATCGCTCCGATAGAATGTAAAACAAAAAACATGTGAGCAAGTGTTGGCATCGTTTGCCTGATCGAGTGAAATAAATCCGAGTTCAAGGTCGCGCCTTTGTGCAACAGTTTCGCATCGTGACTGCCAGCTGGTGCGTAAGCCGATTTGGCTGCTGACTGAATTGTGCTACAGCAGTGGACGAGAATTTCAACAGAAAAGAGGAAAAAGAAGAAGCCATCAGTTGACAGTTGAGTTGTATCGCTGTGTAGAGTGATCTCACACCTGGCTCGCTGCTGGTGGCTGTTTGGTGCTGCTGTATTGGTGCTGCTGGCTGTAACGGCTGCAGCTTCGAGCGATCGGACAACCAACCCTTCTGGAAGGAAGAAGTAAAGAGGTACGTGTTCTTGTCGGCGCTAGTGCACTAGACTTAGCGCGATGGATGTATATCCCTCGCCCCCCGCGCCACCATCCCCGAACCCCTCTGACCCTGACCCTTCTGTTACCCCCTCCCCTGTTCATTCTTCAGTCCCCCCTCGCCCCAGGCTTTACCCAGACAGAGCCCAGGGCAGCTCTACTGTCTATTTTCGACCAAAGGCGGGACCGAAATCGGAACAGTTGAACATCTTGCAGATTTCTAAAGACCTGACGAAGGAGTACAAGGGCGTGACCGAAATTTCCAAGGTCCGGCCTAACAAGCTCCGTGTCGTGGTCAGTAACCTGAAAGAGGCCAACGATAAAGCCTGCTCTTAGCTCTTCACACGCGAGTATCGCGTTTACATACCCGCACGAGACGTGGAGATCGACGGTGTCATAACCGATTCGAGTCTGTCCGTCGAGTGTATATTGGAAAGTGCCAAAGGGTGATTTAAGAACAACACATGTCCCGATGTAAAGGTGCTCGACTGCAAGCAACTGCGGTCTGCATCGATCAAACAGTACAAAACAGTATACACTCCGTCAGACTCGTTTCGAGTTACGTTCGCCGGGTCAGCACTACCAAGCCACGTCTCGATCCACCGGGTTCGCCTCCCTGTGCGATTATATGTGCCTCGCGTCATGAACTGCCTGAATTGTAAGCAGTTAGGCCACACCGCCGCCTACTGCTGCAATAAGGCACGTTGTGGCAAGTGTGGGGAGAATCATGCGGATGATTCCTGCAGTAAAAATGCTGAAAAATGCATTCACTGTGGGGAGAGTCAGCATGAGCTCTCGACATGTGCGGTGTACATGCAGCGCAGGGATAAAATAAAGAGGTCTCTCAAAGAGCGTTCGAAGCGTTCTTACGCTGAGATGCTGAAGAAGACCGTTACCACTTCTCCCATAACATCAAACCCTTTGAATCTGTTGTCCTCTGATGAAACCGATTCTGACGATTCACCAGCGGGAACATCTCCCCAGGATTGGAGTCTAGAAAGAGGAAAAATATTTCCTCTCCTAAACTTCCCAGGAAAGGTCCTAAGATTTCTCAAAGTGAAAAGAAAGTTACAAACAAACCAAACAGTGCTGCGGAAAAACCGAAGCAAACTCCTCCTGGGCTTGCAAATTTAAAGTCCCAGAAGCAGTTCCCAGCACTGCCAGGAACATCTAAAACCACAGTTGTTCCTTTTGCACTCCCAGTTGATGAAACAAACTCTGGATTAGTGAAATTTTCTGACATTTTGGACTGGATTTTTGAAATTTTCAATGTACCCGATCCAACTAAAATTTTTCTTACAACATTCCTCCCAACAGTTAGATCATTTTTGAAGCAGTTGACTGCCTAATGGCCCCTCCTTGCAGCGATTGTATCCTTCGATGCCTAATTCAACTGTTTATATGAAGGATTCTATCTCTGTCTTACAGTGGAATTGTAGAAGTATTTTACCAAAAATTGATTCGTTTAGTTTTGATAAATATAAACAAATGCGATGCATTTTCCCTTTGTGAAACTTGGCTTACTTCAAATATTGATCTCAACTTCCATGATTTTAATATTATTCGCCTTAATCGTGACACCCCATATAGAGGAGTACTTTTAGGGATTAAAAAGTGCTCGATTCCAGGCATCGAAGTTGTCGCATGTCAAATGACAATACAAGGTAAAGCGCTTTGTATTGCCTCAATATATATTCCTCCCAAAGCACAGGTCGCTACGGTTGGATTGCACATGGAAGGTAATCCTCGATCCTCACGGTAGCGACCATTTGCCTATTCTTATTTCAATTACTAGCGAGTCAGCTCGCATGCGACCAATTGACATTCCGTATGACCTCACACGCAATGTCGATTGGAAGTTATACGAGGAAATGATTTCAAAAGCGGTCGATTCGATTCAACATCATCCACCACTTGAAGAATACAACTTCCTCGCGGGCTTGATTCTCGACGCCGCGTTGCAAGCCCAAACGAAGAAATTTCCCGGCGTAACGATTAAAGAACGGCCTCTCACTCCGTGGTGGGACCAAGAGCGCTCCGATGTCTACACGCAAAGATCCGACGCGTTTTTGGCCTTCCAGAAGCGAGGTATACCTGGCGACTATTTACGGTATTCGGAGCTTGATACCAAGCTTAAAAGCTCGGCTAGAGCAAAGAAACGCGGATATTGGCGTCGGTTCGTGAACGAGACGTCGAGGGAGACATCGATGAGCACTCTTTGGAACACAGCCCGAAGAATGCGGAATCGCGTAACGGTCAACGAAAGCGAGGAGTCTTCAAGTCGGTGGATATTTGATTTTACCAGGAAAGAATGTCCGGACTCTGTTCCTGAGCAAAATATTGTACGCGATGCGTCTCCGGGCCACGACGCGATAGAATCACCTTTTACGATGGCAGAATTTTCAGTTGCCCTCCTGTCCTGTAACAATAACGGTTAGATAGAATCAAATTCAACTTGTTGAAGAATCTACCCGGCAATGCCAAGAGGCGCTTGATGAACTTGTTCAATAAGTTCCTGGAGCAAAACATTGTACCGCAGGATTGGAGGCAAGTTAAGGTGATCGCCATCCAAAACAGGTCCGTAGCTACCGGGGGGGCTAGGGGGGGCTTAGCCCCCCCACGCGTTTGCATTGCCCCACCACGCAATTTTCTCATGTATGTGATTGATATTAGGCGAAAAAATCCAAAAGAAAAATCTGAAATATAAGCAATAAGCATTGTTGAATAGTCTCCAGTATTTTTTCAATGTTAACGATATAAGTCAATTTTTTGGTCGAACTCATATGCCAAAGAGAATAAATTATTCAATCTTTTGGTGAGCCAGCCTGATTCGCGTCAAAGTTGAAACTGACGATCCGCATACTTCCCTTTCGGATGTCCGGTCCAGCGTCTGGGAGTGAAAATGTCAGTTTTTTGAAGTGTCATTTTTAAGAAAGAACCAATCACAGTTTTATATGTTTGATTACATTAGAACAATGAAAAACAAGTTTGGCTGTGAAATTGGACCAATTTTTCCAGAAGTTTCTATTTCTCACTTAATGATTTCTTAGATTGAGCATATCGTGGGAAAAACGACACACAATACTAGTTTTTTCAAATCTTAATTGCTTCTTGTGATTCATGTTCATGTTCAGTTCAATATATTTTGGCCGGAATTATTCACATCTCGGAAGCATAACCCAGTCCGTTACCTGGCCCGAACAACTCTGTTCCGTTTCGGTCCGAAATAAAATCGGACTATAAAAACTGTAGTCTGACCGGACTACGCACTGGGCATTCCCGACTCTACCCGGTCTGATGGTAAACACTGATCAAACAATGCCTGCGTAAAAGTTAGAATTTAGGCTGACGGTTGAATCGCTCCATTTTATCAGTATTTTTTCGTGAATAGAATATCTCAGTATCGTTTGTTGACATTGGTTTTAAATGAGGTGACTCTCGAAGCTGGATTTCTAACGCTGTAATTTCTTCAATGTTGCTTCAGAGTAGAACTTTTAAAAACTCTCTTCTGTCCTTAGTTTTTCGATCGCACATGGTCGCACCCTCAAGACATTTGAACATTTGAAGAAATTAAGTGGAAGATACACAGTTTCGCTAGTCAATAGCGGTCTTCACGTCGAGCTCGAATACAAATACCCAGCCGTAACCTATGAATTAGGGTGCCAATGAAAACAGATTTTTCGAATTTTGTTTAGTGACAGGGTTTAAGCCCCCTTCTTTACAACTTTTATGTAAATGACACAGACGAATGTCTGGCAAATTCATGCACGATAAGACAACTTGCAGACGACAGTGTAATCTCTGTTACAGGAGCCAAAGCTGCCGATTTGCAAGGACCATTGCAAGATACCTTGGACAATTTGTCTGCTTGGGCTTTACAGCTAGGTATCGAATTCTCTCCGTAGAAGACTGAGATAGTAGTTTTTTCTAGGAAAACAATTAATGGGTAAAACGATTTCTCAGGTTTTGGTACACAAATATCTTGGTGTCGGGTTCGACTCTAAAGGCACCTGGGGTTGTCACGTGAGGTATCTGATGATAAAATGTCAACAAAGAGTGAATTTTTTTCGTACAATAACCGGACAATGGTGGGGAGCCCATCCAGGAGACCTTATAAGGCTTTACCAAACAACGATATTGTCTGTTATTGAATACGGGTGTTTCTTTGATCAAACTGGAGCGAATACAATATCGTTGTTTGCGTATCGCCTTAGGTTGCATGCAGTCGACCCATACGATGAGTTTGGAGGTCTTAGCTGAAGTACTACCATTGAAAAACCGCTTCTGGAGCCTGTCTTTTCATATTCTTATCAAATGTGAGGTCTTGAACCGTCCCGTGATTGAAAATTTTGAAAGGTTAATCGAACTTACTTTTCAAACCCGTTTTATGACATTGTATTTCAATCACATGTCCCAAAATATTAATCCTTCTTCGAATATTCCAAATCGTGTCAACTTATCAAATACTTCGGATTCTACTGTGTTTTTCGATACATCCATGATAGAAGAAACTCGTGGAATCCCGGATCATTTACGCGTGCAGCAGATCCCCAAAATGTTTTCCAATAAATAGCGAAAAATCAACTGCAACAATATGTTCTACACTGACGGATCACTTCTTGATGGGTCCACTGGCTTCGGTATTTTCAATAACAATTTAACCGTCTCCCATAAGCTCGATAATCCTGCTTCTGTTTACGTCGCAGAATTAGCTGCAATTCAGTACACCCTAGGGATTATCTAAAAAATGCCCACGGACCATTATTTCATCTTTACGGACAGTCTCAGTTCCATTGAGGCTCTTCGATCGATGAAAGATGTTAAGCACTCTCCGTATTTCCTGGGGAAAATACGGGAACATCTGAGTGCTTTATCCGAAAAGTCGTATCAGATTACCTTAGCGTGGGTCCCTTCTCACTGCTCGATACGGATAATGAGAAAGCGGACTCTTTGGCTAAGGTGGGCGCAACAAACGGTGATATTGATGAAAGACCAATTGCCTTTAATGAACACATCGACATCGCACTTGTACGTCAGAATACGATCATCAGTTGGCAAAATGCTTGGACCAGAGGGGAATTGGGAAGGTGGTTACATTCCATAATCCCCAAAGCATCGACGAACCCGTGGTTCAAGGGGTTGGATGTAGGTCGGGATTTCATTTGCGTGATGTCCCGGCTTATGTCCAATCACTACAGATTTGACGCGCATTTCCGTCGTGTTGGGCTCGGGGAGAGTGGTATCTGTGCCTGTGATGAAGGTTGTCACAGGGTGGCCACTCATTTTACATTTTCGAGTTCCCGCATTTTTCCCGACTTTTCCCGATCAGTTTTACCGAATTTGCTAGGGACATTCTACACAAACAGTTGATTAGTTACATAAAATGCATCTTTTGCCTTTCCACAGGGTAAATATAATTTTTGCGATTTTCTCAAATTTGCAAACCTTCCATTAAGCAATCAATAATCGAGTTAGCTATTTTGTGCTGTCTGTCTTCTTAAAATATGATATAAGCACCGTTAGGGGAACAACAACAAACAAAACAGCACTTTGCGTACAATTTTATTCTGTTGTTCAAATCATCGGAAAAAGTCATGGGAAGTTAAGGGTGAACATAAAACTACTTTACCTAAAAGTAAAAAAAAAATATTGGATTTGGATGGATTTGCGTTTTTTTTTTCTCAAATTAAAGATAATGTTATTTTACGTTCAGGAAAAACACTGCGATTTAACTGTATTTCGTTTGTCACGTGTTTCATAGATTCAAAACTTTTCGAAAGTGAATTCATAACTTTTTCAGCATTTTGATTCGCTAGTCCATCAATGTTGCATCTCCCTGGACATCTGCCAACATCTTCAACTTATTTGCATTCAGCACTCAAAATGGTCAAGCTGATAAAAAAAAGTTGAAGAGGTTGTTTATAAGACACGACCGCAGAGCTAACGTAGAATACGACAGCCTGTCTTATGTCAATGAATGTCTTGGAATAAGTTTGGGAATACACTCAATTGGGGTTAATTAATTAAATGGTCTTTCTTCTCCAGATGACGTTTACCTCTATAGCCGACACCGGTAACGACAATGAACAACAGCAGAAGCTATGTGCAGCTATGCGGTTTCACTTGCTGTCGTATCCAAAACAAGAATGAAATTGAATTGTTTTGAGGCTGTCTTTCGTATCAAGTTGCAAAGGCAGTGGCTACGAAGAGGCTATAGACGAGGGCAAATAGTGCATTCCCCATCTATAGTATAACAGATCAAATAACAATTTTCTGCATTTTACTATAGCGTAGATAATTTTACAATTGATTGCTGCAAATAGTAAGACTTGAGCGAAAAATTTTGTGATTCTGGCTCACCAGCTCAAAAATTCTTCAGATAAACTTTGAGGCTTAGTTGAAGTCAAATAAGGTTAATTGTGTTGGTTAATGCCATTTGTTTACAACTGAATAATTTTTCTCAACATGGCAAATTTTCTATTTCGTTCTGAATGATTTACAGTGATAATTAAATTCAACATGAGGTAATTTATTTGCAGTTATATATAAAAATTTTGATCGCTATACTACTAGCCACACACGCTATATAGCAAGCCACACACGCTATAGACATGCACACGCTATATAGCAAACCACGCACCTATATAGCGTGCCACATACGCTATAAACATGCACACACGCGCTACAGCCATGCATACACGCTATAAACATACACACACGCTATACAGCTAGCCACGCACGCTATATAGCAAGCCACACACGCTATATAGCAAGCCACACACGCTACATAGTAAACCACGCACGCTAACCACACACGCTATATCTAGAGAAACATTTCGAAAGGTCCTATCTGCTTTGATCGACTTTTTGATCGATCACTTTCATTCATCACCACAACTTACTAAACACTTTTTATGCCACGTTATTTGCACGAGTTGATAGTGGAGGGATCACCCTAGCCTTCTGAACGGAAACCACGCTCGGGAAACTTACTAAAGCTGAACCATTACCAGAACAAACAGACGCTCCGGAAAAACGATGAAAGCAGATAGGACCTTTTAAAATGTTTATCTAGATATAGCACACACCCTATGACCAAATACCACCCAATTTGAGTGTTTTTTTTAACCAGATTGACGCTCAGAGGCCAGAAATTGTTTCCAAATGCTATTTTGAAATCCAAGATGGCGACTTCTGGTTTCTGAAAAACAGCGGCAAATGACCAAATACCACCCAATATGGGTATTTCCGGGATTGTTATGATGCACTGAACTCTCTGAACACTCAGACAACATTTTGAATTGTAAGACGGCGACTTCCGGTGTTAGGAAAACAGCCGAAAATGACAAAATACCACCCGACGCACGGAGATCAGAAATTTTTCCAAATGCCATTTCTAAATCCAAGATGGCGACCCCCGGTTTCCGAAAAACAGCGACAAATGACCAAATACCACCCAATATGCGTATTTCCGGAATTGTTACGATGCACTGAAGCCACGAATCAACCTCAGACAACATTTCGAATTGTAAGATGGCGACTTCCGGTGTCTGAAAAACAGCCGAGAATGACCAAATACCATTTTGAGTGTTTCATTAACCAGATTGACGCTCAGAGGCCAGAAATTGTTTCCAAATGCTATTCTGAAATCCAAGATGGCGACTTCTGTTTTCTGAAAACAGCGGCAAATGATCAAATACCACCCAATATGGGTGTTTCCGGAATTGTTATGATGCACTGAAGCCACAAATCGACCTCAGACAACATTTTGAATTGTAAGATGGCGACTTTCGGTGTCAGGAAACAGCCAAAAAATGACAAAAAAACCACCCAAAATGAGTGTTTCTTCAACCAGAATGACGCTCAGGGGTCAGAAATTGTCTCCAAATGCCATTTTAAAATCCAAGATGGCGACTTACGGTTTCTAAAAAATAGCCTGAAGTGACCAAATACCACCCAATAAGTGTATCACCGGATCCAGAACGATGCAAGGAGCTAAAAATTGACCTCAGACACCAGTTTGAATTGTTAAAGGCAACTTCTGGGAAACAGCCGAAAATAACTTAATACTACTACATATGGATATTTCCGTAATCGAAATGATGTATAGAAGTCAAGCATTGACTCTGGACACCATTTTGAATTCGAAGATGGCCACTTTCAGTTTCTTGAAAACAACGAAAATAACTGAAATGCATTCAATATATTTCCGGAATATAGGTGATGTACAAAAGCCAAGAGTCGAGGATGTTGTCATTCCGATAAAACCAATTATTTCAAACGACATAAACAAAGCGCAAAGAATTAATGAATTTGAAATGTATAAAATTATTGAATTAAACACTAAAATAGGCGGGACGAAGTTTGCCGGGTCAGCTAGTGATCAACAATTTTTTTGCGTATTTTCAGATCATTTGGTATGCCTATTTACACATTTGTTTTTGCGTCAGAAAACAGAATCAAATTAATTCTGAGGGTTGCTGGCGAGCGTCTACATCGGTTGCTCTGGAATAAATTTAATTCGGAACTAATTGCGTAAAAAAAATCATAGCCACTGAGTTTTAAACTGATTACTTTTATTTTTTTTTTAAATCCCTGATTTCCCTGATCATAAAATTAAATCTCTGGTATTCTTTGACTCTCCCGATTTTACTCGGTAATCACCACCCTGTAATAGCAAAAACGCTATTGAAAAGTGGCATGCTCATTATTCATCCGTGCTTGTGTGTAATATGATTTTATCCTTCCTTTTACACGATTTTCTACTAAGATTCGAACCCACAACCATCTGCTTGACCAAGCGGACTCTGTAACCTTGCGGCCAAGCGGCTTCCCTAATCAATGGTTTACATATAATGGGCGTAATCAGAGGGATATTAAGCCTCTGATTACGCCACTGGAATCTATGTCTTAAAAAAATACACGGTAATTAAGTTAGCTGTTAAGGAGTTTACGAATTGTCCGTTGGTGTCTTACTGCTGATCCGTATAGTTGTATACGGCAGTAAACTTTATTTGTTACCCTATGTATACAGTTAGGAATTTTTCCTAAATAATTCATATACCTTTTTTGGTAGTCCTACATCAAGCCTGCGTTTGTGTATTTACACATAAACATTTCAGCTTTTTTTGATGAAGTAATTCAAATTTAAGAAGGTTTTCTAAAACAAAGCGTCACTCGACACGTAACTACACCACAATTAAATGGAATAATGGATATAACACAGTTGAAAATCGGACATATTTTATCACTAACCTGGTATGTAATCCATAACGAAATAAAGATTATCTTTGTCCTGGAAGCTATAGTATAATTTTACTACCCACTCGTTATCAGCTTCCGCCAATATGTCTCTTTCAGCTTTTACATGAGCAACTTGATTTCGTTTCAATACATCAGATTTGCGTAGGGTTTTCATCGCATACAGATGATTTGGTGTATCAATTTTCTTTACTAGTGTAACTTCGCCAAATGCTCCAACTCCGATGGTTTTTATACGAGCAAACATTGATTTATCCATTTTGGCACGCTTCAAACGAATATAATTGCTTTCTTTTTGGCAAAGAAGTTTGCGCATCTCTATTTTTGTTTCTTCGGGAAGATCCAACTTAGACATTTCACTCTCAAGTTGTTTGATCCTAAAGTTTCGTTGCGTATAGGACTTTAACACGTTTTCAATATGTTGCTCCATAAAAAATTTGTATGCTTGAGGTGAATAGTGCCGTACCTTACATTCGAATCTTTCGGCTTCCTTTTCTTTAGAGATATTTTTTCGCTCCGGGATAGGAGATTGATGCTTTATTTTTTTGGGAATATCACCATCTATTTGATTTTTTTTTATCAAAACCATTTCAGGGCTTCCTGTACTCGAATTAGACGTGAAATTTGGTTTTGGGCAAGGCCGATAGCATTGCTTTATATCGTTTTTATTTTGATTTGTTTCGAACCGCAGGCATAGCTGATTACTATCACGAGTTGATGATGCACCATGTGGAGGTTGGTTGATATTTTTATCATTACCATTGCGCACATTTTCCTTTATTACGCCTGCTCGCCGTGCATTTTCTTTAATAATGCCTGATTCATATGCTTTTACATTTGTTGTAACATCATATTTTATCTTTTCTGTTAAATTTTCGCCATCACATTCAATTTTATCACCAGTGTTATACAAATTACTGTTTTGCTTTGTTACATTACCGTTAGTACTTATTAAGGAGCTCTTGTATTGACTATTTTTATTAGCATAGTTTAAAATGTTGAGATTATTATTACTATTAATATGTACAGGATTACCGACGTCCACATCGTGGATATTATCATCTCTATTATTGCTGGAGCTAAAAGTGTTGCTTCCTCCAGAATATGGAGGCGGAGGCTGTAAATTTCTTGGAGCAGGTTGTTTTTGCTTTAGTATCATAGTCGTATCGTATGAAGGAGGATCAATTCCACTAGAAACCAGTGGATTTCTAGTTTCCGAAGTATTTCCAGTGGTTGTTCCTGCCGGATTTTGTTGGAACGTTGAGTTCTGCCGATTACTAGGTGTTGCGTTATGTGTGGAATTCACAGGTTTGTTACTCAGTTTTTTCTGGTGCAATGATGTGGCATACGATGGAGGGGGTGGGGCAGAACATTTGCTGGATTGTAACGGAGACGAAACAGATCCTGTCGAGGGAGAAACAGGGGCAACGGCGTTTTGCAAAATCGGTTTTTGAACCTGCGTTGATTTGACTGAATGCATTATAATCGGAAGCTGCGTATTAGTTTGACGAGTGCTTCTCGCCGGTGGTAACGCGGTTGGTTTCGCTGTAGAGTTAGTAAGTGCAACATTCTGCGAAACAGTTATAGGAGAGGGTGATCCAGCTGAAGGACTTGAGTAAATACCCGAGCTTGGGCTTTTGCGAAATTCTTGGGATGTTTGGGTTGGACTTTGTCGTGATTGTAGCGATGCAATATAACTAGGAGGTCCTGTTTGATTCATGGGTGAAATAGGGTAGGGCGGAGGTGGCTCGGTACTATTACTATTATAATAAGCAGACATCTGTTGATTCAACTGCTGCTGAACCTGGGGACCGTTTTGCACCACAATTGGCTGCCTCAAATTATTGTTAGTCGATATTGGAGATGTTCCACGGGCAGGACTTTGCGACTGAAATTGACCATTGCGAGGAGTAGGTACAGATGCAGGTGACATTCGCTTGAGAAAGTGATGAAGTGGTGGTGGTGTGGATGGTGTAGAAGGACATCTGGGTGGTGGTAGAGGCGGAACGTCACTGAAGGTTGAAGGGCATGGTGACGGAGAAAACTGTGTTCGTCCTGAGCCGGTATGTTGCTGTGAATGAGGACTGTTCGATCGCGAGCTCCCCGCTCCAGAATCTAACGCAGGACTATTTCTTGGCAACTGCAATGATGACGGAGGAATTTCTCTTTCAATACTAGATTTTCGCACCAGTTTAGAAGCCGATGAATTCTGAAAATAATAAAAAAAAACCTAAATTAATCCACTTAGCGGTCAGACCAAGCCTTTCTCATTCAAACTTTTATTTGTAGAAATAGATTTACATGAACGCTTCAATCCAATAAATGTATATTCACTCCTTAGGTTCTAAAATATTGATGTTGTAATCTATACATATAAAAATGTATTCCGGTCTGTCTGTCTGTTTGATCAATATAGGCTCAAAAACTACCGAACCGATCGACGTGAAAATTTGTATGAAGGGGTTTTTGGTCCCGATAAAGGTTCCTATGATAGTTTGAGACCCCTCACTCTTCTGGAAAGGAAAGGTCCAATACAAATGAAACATACATTTCTGCACAACTCAAGAACAAACCAAGCAAATGAAACCGAATTTGGCATGTGTATGTTTTAAAGGGTAATAAATATGTCCATAATGGTTCGACGCCCCTCCCTCTTATGGAAGCACAACTAAATGGAACCATATTTGGCAGGTGAATGTTTTTTGTGGTAACAAATATGTTCCATAATCGACCTCAGGCAACATTTTGAATTGTAAGATGGCAACTTCCGGTTTCTGGAAAACAGCCAAAAATGGACGATTTTCACCCAATATAATAATATCCGGATAAAGAAAGATACACAGGAGCTAAATTCGACCACAGATACAACTTTGAATTCTAAGATGGCAACTTCTGGTTTCGGAAAAACAGCGGCAAACGACCAAATACCGCCCAATATGATTATTTTCGGAATCGTAATGATGCACTGGAGCACTGGATCGACTACAGACACCATTACGAATTGTAGGATGGCAACTTGTGGTTTCTGGAAAACAGCCAAAAATGGCCGATTTCCGTCTAATATGAGTATCTCCGGATCTAGAATGATACACAGCAACTGAAATCGAACATAGAGCCCATTTTGGATTCTAGATTGGCGACTTCCGGTTCCTGGGAAACAGCGGAAAATGATCGAATTACAACCAATATGGGTGTTTCTTCAACCAGAATAACGCTCAGAGGCCAGAAATTATCTTAAATACCATTTTGAAATCCAAGATGGCGACTTCCGGTTTGTGAAAATCAGCCTAAAATAACCAAATACCATCCAATATGAGTATCTCTGGAACCAGAATGATGCAATGAGCTAACAATTGACCTCAAGCACCATTTTGAATCGCTAAATGTCAACTTATAGGAAACAGTCGAAAATGACCAAATAATACTCAACATAGGTATTTCCGTAATCGAGATGATGTATAGAAACCAAACATTGACCCTTGACACCACTTTGAATTTAAAGACGACCTCTGTAAGTTTCTGGAAAACAACCAAAATAACTAAACATCTCCCGATATGAGTATTTCCGGTGTCAGATTGATGCCAGAAAATTTGCTGAAAATGACCGAATATCACCCAATATGAATATATTCAGAATTAGGGCGATGTACAGAAGCCAAAAGTCGAGGATGTTGTTATTTCGATAAAACCAATCATTTCAAACGGTTTGTCTTTTGACTTTGATCATATCCTATGGCCGATTCGTCGTGCATTTGCAAACTTTAATTACATCGCAAGGAATCAATGAATTTGGAACGTTCAAATAGTACAAAACCACATTTAAATTATGTTGAGACCACATATATAAATCAAAGCAGGTATAGTTTTAAATAGCCTTTGAATTTCTTTTCTTTCCATAACTTCTGAGCCACATATCAAATTGTTATGAAGTTTGTTATTTGTAAGTTTAAGAGATGACTTGTCCGTATGACACTAGTTATGTTCAAATTAGTCATGTAATCTTTGAAATAATAGACCTTCGTTGTTTTATTAACAATTTAATACATAACGATGGCTTAAGTTCAATTATAATCAAATGAAATGGGAACGTATAGGGCAGCTAAACTTTGAAACCACGTGTTCAATCATAATTCATCAGTTAACCCTTAACTGTCCCGCTCATCTGATAATAATATTGATCAAATCAGTTGTGTAGTTTCTGAGATAATGAAGCTTCGTGATTTTCACATTTTGGTACTTTACAGACGAAGTTACCGTCCGAATACAGTAAAATTCAATAGGGTGTTACGAGGCAGCTAGACTCATTAATTGACACTAATTTTGTGGAAATCTGGTCAGCCATCTCTGAGAAAAGTGAGTGAGTTCAAGTAGTCTTCGGAATATGTTACTTTTCATAGCTGGATTTCACATTTTTAAACATAACAGACAAAGTAATAGTCTGATTGCAAAACAAATCAATAGGGTCTTATGGGGCAACTAGACCTTCCATTTGACACTGATTTTATGAATATCGGTGCAGCCATCTCTGAGAAACATGAGTGAGATTAAGTAGTCTTCAAAACACGTTTCTTGTCATAACTTTTGAACCACAAATTCAATCTTTATGAAATTCAAAAGTTAAGAGTATTTCAGGTAGCCTGTTCATTTGAAATCAATTTTGTTCAAATCGGTTGTGTAGTTTCCGAGATAATGATGTTTCGTGATTTTTACATTTTGATACATAACCTCTAAACTAAAAATCCGATTACAATGAAATTTAATAGGGTCTTATGGGACAACGAGACCTTTCATTTGCAATTAATTTCATGAAAATCGGTCCAGCCATCACTGAGAAAAGTGAGTGAGAATAAAAATCTGCACATACACACACACACACACACACACACACACACACACACACACACACACACACACACACACATATACACACACACGAACACACACACACACACACACAGAGAAAATGCTCAGCTCGTCGAGCTGAGTCGAGTGATATATGCCATTCGGCCCTTTGGAGCACTTTTATACTTTCGGTTTTGCAAGTGGTTGCTATACCTTTCTAGGAGAAAGGCAAAACTTTTTGAGAATACTACAAGGTATACAGCCCTAGGGGTTGTATGAAATGGTGACGTAGGACTAAATATATAATATATGCTAAACTAAATATTATTATATGCTGCGCTAAACTGTTCATAGGTAACAGTACCGTTTATTTTTGATAGTCGTTATTTTAAAACTAACAATGCATGAATACATGAAAATTTTACACTAGTAGTAGTTGCGAAAATTCTCATAACTCTTATCTTCAAGCATCTATAGTTCTGAAAAGAACCGATTCCATAATATTCAGTTAGAAATTCGTGCTACAGAACGCTGATAATCGCACCATGAATATTTTGTTGGCCGCGCATAAAATTTGCTCTCCGCTGTGCCCTCCAGTAGCTGTGCTAGCAAAATATCCTTCATCGAACGATGGTAAGTGTTGCTGCTGTATGCAAAATAAAGGTGTAACATAGTTCCGCAGTGCCTGGAAGTTGACTCGTATGCAGCTCTCGTTTCTCAATGTCGCGTACCTTTAACAGCTGCACTGCTCTCGCTTATGTGTAACAAACTAAACTGAAGCTGAATTTTCTACACGCAATCTTTTGTATCGAGTTCAGCGTAGATTTCTACCATTAAGGCGTGGCCACGTAGCTTATAGAAAGAAAGAGAAACAAACCAACACATCTTCAATACTACTGAGTGATTTTCATAAGCATCAAAAGAAAGTTTTTGCTTTCCCGATGCGAAAATCACTCTGGTTCTTAGATTAACTAATTTTCGTTGCTGATATTTGACTGATAACGGTGTTCGAGTGAACACAATCAAACAATGAAACCGGAAAATCACTCAATTTAGCAGTGAAAATTCTTGAAATTAGGGTTATATCTTGTGACAAACTATTCATAGGTAACACCACCGTTTATCTTTGGTGCGTCCTGGTCGTTATTGTAAAAATGATTATTTAGAAATAGATGGACATTTCACACTAGTAGTAGTTGTGAAAATTCTCATAACTCTTATCTTCATTATCTAATAGTACTGAAAAGAACCGATTGCATAATCTTCAGCTCGAAATGTAGCTACAGAATGCTGATGATCACACCACCACCGGTAGCATCGATTATTTTGTTGGCCGCGTATAAAATTTGCTCTCCGCTGTGCCCTCCAGCAACTGTGCCAGAAAAATATCCTGCAGCGTACGATGGTTATTGTTGCTGCCGTGTGCTGAATACAGGTAACATGCTCCGCGGTGCCTGGAAGTTGACTCGTATGCAGCTCTCGTTCCTCAATGTCGCAAAGCTTTAACAGCTGCACCGCACTCGCTGTTGTGGAACAAACTATACTGAAGCTGAATTTTCCACACGCAGTCTTTTGTATCGAGTTCAGCGTAGATTTTACCATTAAGGCGTGGCTACGTAGCTTATAGAAAGAAAGAGAAACAAACCAATACATCTTCAATACTACTGAGTGATTTTCATAAGCATCAAAAGAAAGTTTTTGCTTTCCCGATGCGAAATCACTTTGGTTCTTAGATTAACTAATTTTCGTTGCTGATATTTGACTGATAACGGTGTTCGAGTGAACACAAACAAACAATTAAACCGGAAAATCACTCAATTTAGCAGTGAAAATTCTTGAAATGAGGGTTATGTCTTGTTGTGATAAACTATTCATAGGCAACACTACCGTTTATCTTTGGTGCGCCCTGGTCGTTATTGTAAAAATGATTATTGAGAAATAGATGGACATTTCACACTAGGAGTAGTTGTGAAAATTCTCGTAACTCTATCTTCAAGCATTTATAGTTCTAAAAAGAACCGATTCGATAATCTTCAGCTCGAAATGTATGCTACAGAATGCTGATAATCACACCACCACCGGTAGCATCGATTATTTTGTTGGCCGCGTATAAAATTTGCTCTCCGCTGTGCCCTCCAGCAGCTGTGCCAGCAAAATATCCTGCAGCGTACGATGGTAACTGTTGCTGCCGTGTGCAGAATACAGGTAACATGCTCCGCGGTTCCTGGAAGTTGACTCGTATGCAGCTCTCGTTCCTCAATGTCGCAAAGCTTAACAGCTGCACCGCACTCGCTATTGTGGAACAAACTAAACTGAAGCTGAATTTTCCACACGCAGTCTTTTGTATCGAGTTCAGCGTAGATTTTACTATTAAGGCGTGGCTACGTAGCTTATAGAAAGAAAGAGAAACAAACCAATACATCTTCAATACTACTGAGTGATTTTCATAAGCATCAAAAGAAAGTTTTTGCTTTCCCGATGCGAAATCACTTTGGTTCTTAGATTAACTAATTTTCGTTGCTGATATTTGACTGATAGCGGTGTTCGAGTGAACACAAACAAACAATTAAACGGAAAATCAATCAATTTAGCAGTGAAAATTCTTGAAATGAGGGTTATGTCTTGTTGTGATAAACTATTCATAGGCAACACTACCGTTTATCTTTGGTGCGCCCTGGTCGTTATTGTAAAAATGATTATTGAGAAATAGATGGACATTTCACACTAGGAGTAGTTGTGAAAATTCTCGTAACTCTATCTTCAAGCATTTATAGTTCTAAAAAGAACCGATTCGATAATCTTCAGCTCGAAATGTATGCTACAGAATGCTGATAATCACACCACCACCGGTAGCATCGATTATTTTGTTGGCCGCGTATAAAATTTGCTCTCCGCTGTGCCCTCCAGCAGCTGTGCCAGCAAAATATCCTGCAGCGTACGATGGTAACTGTTGCTGCCGTGTGCAGAATACAGGTAACATGCTCCGCGGTTCCTGGAAGTTGACTCGTATGCAGCTCTCGTTCCTCAATGTCGCAAAGCTTAACAGCTGCACCGCACTCGCTATTGTGGAACAAACTAAACTGAAGCTGAATTTTCCACACGCAGTCTTTTGTATCGAGTTCAGCGTAGATTTTACTATTAAGGCGTGGCTACGTAGCTTATAGAAAGAAAGAGAAACAAACCAATACATCTTCAATACTACTGAGTGATTTTCATAAGCATCAAAAGAAAGTTTTTGCTTTCCCGATGCGAAATCACTTTGGTTCTTAGATTAACTAATTTTCGTTGCTGATATTTGACTGATAGCGGTGCTCGAGTGAACACAAACAAACAATTAAACGGAAAATCAATCAATTTAGCAGTGAAAATTCTTGAAATGAGGGTTATGTCTTGTTGTGATAAACTATTCATAGGCAACACTACCGTTTATCTTTGGTGCGCCCTGGTCGTTATTGTAAAAATGATTATTGAGAAATAGATGGACATTTCACACTAGGAGTAGTTGTGAAAATTCTCGTAACTCTATCTTCAAGCATTTATAGTTCTAAAAAGAACCGATTCGATAATCTTCAGCTCGAAATGTATGCTGCAGAATGCTGATAATCACACCACCACCGGTAGCATCGATTATTTTGTTGGCCGCGTATAAAATTTGCTCTCCGCTGTGCCCTCCAGCAGCTGTGCCAGCAAAATATCCTGCAGCGTACGATGGTAACTGTTGCTGCCGTGTGCAGAATACAGGTAACATGCTCCGCGGTGCCTGGAAGTTGAATCGTATGCAGCTCTCGTTTCTCAATGTCGCAAAGCTTAACAGCTGCACCGCACTCGCTATTGTGGAACAAACTAAACTGAAGCTGAATTTTCCACACGCAGTCTTTTGTATCGAGTTCAGCGTAGATTTTTACCATTAAGGCGTGGCCACGCAGCTTGGACAGAGACAAACAAACCAAAACACTTTGTTGAATCAAAATATGTAGGCAGTGGAATTTATTTCGTCCATGTTATTGTTATCTGTGCTTGGGAAGCAAGCCAAGAACAAGGGAAATGTATGGGAAAGCTTGACCTTGGAACTTTTCACCTTTTTCCACCATTAAGCAGTAAAGCAACAATGTTGAACATAATATCAAAAAATTGTTACACATTTTATCTATCCACCGACATATAAATGACTAAGATGCATTAAGTCGTTCGCTTGCTATATCCGTTTGAAATCTGACGCAACATTTGCCAGTTTCATTTTCATTTTCACAAAGTGTAATCTAGTATAGAAAACAAAGACGTAGTCCTACGTCAAAATTTGCACAAAGACTTTTCAAGAACTTTGAAAAGATAATGAATAAGATTCGAAAAACAGACATGAGAAGAACTGTAAGTAGGGGGACAAGGGGCAAGATGAGTACCCTAAGCTGCTCAGCTTATTGTTACGGCATAATGGGAGAAAAGCTACTGAATACATGGTTACTTCATGACCTGATAACAATACTAAATAGTCGTACATTGGAAACTTAAGAAACAGATTATTTTGTCTTACATAAATAACTTTTTAAGCCACTAAAAATTATAATGCTGATCACGGAGCGGGGTAAATTGGACATACCTACGGGACAAGATGGGCATGTTTATAATTTTCGATTTCAAGCAACAACAAACAATGCGTAATTGGTCATACGATCGTAGGTACCAAAACAGAGTTTCCTCTTCCTGTTGCACTATCTACATTAAAAAAAGCAGATTTTTAGCTGTTGGAGTGCGACCCTGAAATTTAAACTCAGCAAACCCGTTTCTTTATTTACAAACTCACTAATACTAAACCAGAGAATAAAAAGTAACAGAATTTCAAACCGTTAGGACGTGTTTTTCATTTGCTCTGTTATTAGAAAGAATTTCCAAATTTACAGTCCATTTCTCTCGTTACTAAACATTTTGGTCCTCGCGATCCGGATGCTATTAGTCTCGGGAGTGTAATTTTCGTCGAGTCGTATTTAAAGTCGAAGCACAGGAGTAAAAGGAAAGATGCCGTTATAATCAGCGTGCTTATAGTTGAAAATATCCGTGAAAGTGGCTCGAATAACGGTAAAAACATGAAGGATGGTCCATACTGGGCTATGCAGCATTAATACAGATTGCTGAAAGGCAAAATCGCGTAAAGAGTGAATCGATTAAGCAGAATTTTCTGTGAGTGCAGATATGAAGAATATCTAACCTGCGCTTCGGTAGATATTGCGTCATAGAATCGCTAGTGGTGTGCAGCGATGGAAAAAAAATCACCTCTAGCGATTTTGAATATATATAAAGGAAGCCTAAGATGCGTTGACATCGTCGTCAGTATGCGAATAACAAAGTATCGGTGTTGGTTCACTCTCTTTGCTTTCCTTTTTACGATATATTGCTTGTCGTTAGTGTACACCACAACATATGGTTCTCAATGTGCACAACTCGGTATATGAAGTTATTCGTCTCTGTTACACAGAGCGATCAGATCTTGTTATGTTCTTACCCATGAATATGATTTTTTGTCAGAAAAAGAAAGAAAATGACAATGCATTCTCTCCTACTCTCGCTCAAGTCAACCGCTGCCGAAGTAGTCCCTTCCCCCACACTTTCCCTCTCACCGCACCACAGTTCTACTGCTGCTCAGGCGACATGATATTCTTCTGCTGCTATGCTTTGTTCCCCTAACGACCGGCATATGGAGAGACAAACGCAACGAGCGAATCGCTTCTCAGAGCAAATTGATTTTCTCCCAGAAACCTATGCACCATATCATCATTTCATTGTGTGTTGAGAGGATTCAAGTTTCATCGCGGTCTGTACACTTCATGATGTGTACATGTGGAGATTAAACGATGATTGCATCATATTCGTTTCGTTTCCATCACTGGTGGTGTGCGCGAAATTCGATAACCGACACTACAGACACTGTCAGTGGTGCCAGTGGATTCGCGAAACGTTTCGTTCAAGAGATTGATGTAATAGTAATCATGATGCATACACCACTTACAACCAAACAACAAGAAGAGGAGTCCATTAGTGAGCAAAAGAAAAAGCAAGCTAAGAAAAAGGTTGCGAGAAAAAATGCTGATGGATACCGAGTGATTCAAACGCAAATGCTTACAATGAAAAGAAAATTAGACAGAGTGTTAAATACATTGCGTGAAGATGAAGGCCAAAGACAGATTTTGAAACAAATATTTCTTGCAATTGCAATTGAAAACAATTAAAGATGCATTTGCTGAATGCAACAGCTTGCAAACAAAAATGCTTGAACTGGATTCTGGTGAGGAAGCACTGGAGGAATTTGAATTAATGTACATAGAAATAGAGCGGCTATAAGGTGAGTTATACGTTTTCATCACCGAATCACAAGATAAGGTGAAAAAGGAGGACGTAATGCCACCAACTGAACTCACGCCTTCGCCGAAAGATGCTTACCATTTACCGCCTTTGAAGGTACCCCTTCCAACATTTGATGGATTGTATGAGAAGTGGTACGCATTTAAATCGATGTTTGAAACGGTCATGCAACGGTATCAGTCAGAATCTCCCGCTATAAAACTATACCACCTCCGAAACACCCTTGTCGGTAAAGCGGCAGGCATTATTGATCAAGAAATAATAAATACTAATGACTATACTGCAGCATGGTTAATGCTAACGGAAAGATTTGAGGATAGACGTTTAATAATCGATAAACTTATTGATGCGCTTATTGAATTGCCAAAATTGACTAGCGAATGTGCGGAAGATCTACGAAAATTAATTGATACGTGTACAAAAAATGTAACAGCTCTCAACAATCTTGATCTAGAAGTTACAGGATTGGGACAAAGTATGCTAGTCAATAGAATTGCATCCAAGCAGGATTCAGAAACACGTAAAGCTTGGGAGTTACAGCTGAACTCAAATGAGCAACCGACTTACGAATCTACACTAGAGTTTTTACGTGATAGATGTCGTGTTTTGGAAAAAATACAACCTGTTTTGAAGCTGACAACAAAGAATATAAAACCAAATCGATCGGGGGACTTCAAGATGAGGGCAAATACGATGGTCACTACTACTAACAAATGTCCTCATTGCTCTGGAAGTCACGAACTTTGGAAATGTGATAGTTACAAAAAAGCTGCAATATCCGAACGATATGATACTCTACGACGTATTGGTGCTTGTTACAATTGTCTACAAAAGGGGCATAGAACAGCAAACTGCACTTCTACACACTCGTGTAAGAGGTGTCAAAGACGTCACCATACTTCACTGCATCAAGATGAAAATCAACCGAGAAAAAACGGAAACCTGTCGACGTCAGTGCAGTCGGCTGAAGAGCCGAAGCAAAAGGTAGAGGCAGTCAACGATCATATAGTCGAATCAGAAAAATCAGAAGAAAAATCTGCCTGTTGTACGCGATCTGAAGCTGATGAAAAACAGATAATACTGTCTACTGCTGTAATATAGGTGTACGGGAAATCAGATTTGTTGCATTATTGTAGAGTACTACTTGGCTCTGGATCACATACAAATATCATTAACGAACAATTTGCAACTCTTCTTATGTTGAAAAGGCAGCCATCAAATTTTTCTATAAGTGGTTTAAATGATATTCGAACCAAGGTTCGCTTCAAAATAAACACGAAGATTAAATCGCGCACCAGTGGTTATTTTGCTCATCTCGAATTTCTGGTGGTACCACGAATTACTGGTGATTTGCCACTTACGAGGATTGATCAGGCTGTCTTCACGTTTCCAGATGAGATTAAGTTAGCTGACCCAAAATTTGGTGTACCCGAACGAGTAGATATGTTGTTAGGTGCCGAAATATTTTTTGATTTGCTCGGGAAGGGACGGATTCAGAAACCGCGATGTAAAACGGTTCTACAAGAAACTCATTTCGGATGGGTGTTCTGTGGTTCACTTTCCAAACAACAAACTGGCGTAGTTCGTGCGTTTTGTAACATAATCGATGAAGACAACATTAGCGAAATAATAAAGCAGTTTTGGCAAATAGAATCTTATGGCGGCTCCGAGGCATCAACCGGGTCCAACAACGGAACTGTATTCAACATTTACGGGAAAATTACGAACGAACGAAAGAAGGGCGCTTTATAGTTCGCCTTCTATTTAATGGTCTACAGATGCAACTAGGAGAATCTAGAAAAATAGCCTAAAGGCGTTTTATGGACATCGAAAAACGGCTTGATAAATCAAAGGAAGTTAAGATGCAATACATAACGTTCATGCGTGAATACGAAATGCTAGGACATATGATAGAAAATAAATGTGTAAAAGACGACGAACCCAGCAAAGCGAATTATCTTACTCATCATTACGTATTGAGGCCAGAGAGTTCCACTACAAAATTAAGAGTGGTTTTCGACGGGTCAGCAGCATCAAGCTCTGGCACTTCGATCAATCAAACTCAAATGGTTGGGCCTGTTGTACAAAATAGTTTGATACCAATACTTTTTAATTTTCGTTTGTATAAATTGGTTTTCACATTGGATATACCCAAGATGTACCTTCAAATAATGGTGCATCATGACAACGTTCGATACCAACGTATTTTATGGCGAGAAGAACAGAATCAACCCTTACGAGTTTACGATCACCAGACGGTTACATATGATTTGGCATCTTCTCCTGTTCTGGCCAAAATGGCATTGCTCCAATTAGCGAAAGATCATGTGCAAGATTATCCGCTTGCAGCTGATGCTATACAAAAATCATTTTATATGGACGATGCACTGCTTGGAGCAAATACATTGCAAGAAGCGATTCAGTTAAAAAATGAAGTCACCGATTTACTCAAAAAGGGAGGATTTGAAGCACATAAGGTTTGTTCCAATTCAGAGGATATTATCGCTGACGTTCCTATAGAGCAACGTGAAAAAAGCTTTATGATTGACAAGGCAAACGGCAAAATTATTTTGAAAACATTGGGTGTCGCTTGGGACCCAATCAATGATCAATTTACGTTCGTGATTCCTGAGGAAGAAAAATTTATAACGAGTAAATTTACGAAGAGACTTATACTTAGCCAGATTGCTAAAAACTATGACCCATTAGGATTTGTTGGGCCTGTACTGACAACAGCCAAACTAATCATGCGCGATCTCTGGTCATTGGGTCTTGAATGGGATCAACCTGTTCCTGCTAAATTACACCGTTTATGGATTAACTTTCGAAACCAGCTACGCACACTAAACAATATCAGAGTCCCACGGTGGATATTCGTTGATGATGAGCAGCATGTGGAAATCCATGGGTTCTCTGGCGCGTCCGATCAGGCCTTCGGGGCATGTATTTATGCACGCTCTTTAAGAATGGATGGATCAATTGAAATGACACTAGTGTGCAGTAAGTCGCGAATTTTGCCGAGAAAAACAGTAAAGCAGAAAAAGATAACGACCCCCCGGGCTGAATTGTTGACAGCAAAGTTACTAGCTCAATTGATTACCAGTTTTTTGGATTCCGTTAATCACACTTTCAGTTCGGTAACTCTTTGGAGTGATTCGCAGATTGTACTCTGTTGGTTACAGAAGCCGCCCGATATTTTATCGTTGTACGTAGGAAATCGGGTTAGAGAAGTACAGCAGCTTACAAAAGAGTTCAAATGGCGCTATATTCCATCCGAGGATAATCCAGCGGACCTTATATCTCGTGGCGTTCAACCCAAGGATTTAGAAAGTGCTTCAATGTGGTGGATAGGGCCACCCATTTTTCAAGGTGTTTTTCCCGAAATTGAACAACTAGTAAAAATACTTGAAACAGACTTGCCAGAATTGAAACTAACAACATTGTCTGCTGTTTTGAAGCAGGTTACAGTGACAATTTTTGATAGAATCAGTCGATTTGTTGTACTTCATCGCGCTTTAGCGTATGTCATTCGTTTTTGTGACTATATACGAAGCAAATGTTCAGAGTTAAGGAAGGGGCCTATCACAGTGGACGAGTTAGGTCGTGGCGAAGTTTTGATGATTCGTTTGGTGCAATCAGAGGCATTTGATATGGAGTTAAATTTATTAAGACGAGGTGGTGAATTGAAAAATCCGCTACGTAACCTGAATCCTTTCATTGATTTCAGCAATGGAATTCTTCGTGTAGGCGGTCGTCTCAAACATGCGCAAATTCCTCATGAGAGCAAGCACCAAGCCTTACTACCAGCCAAACATTCCTTCACGAAAACATTGATAAGACATCCTCACTGTACATCCATGCATATTGGGCAGCGAGGATTATAAGCGATAGTGAGGCAGCAGTATTGGCCTATTAAAGCAAAGGATATAATTCGAAAGACAATCCATAGTTGTGTTGTGTGTTTCCGATCGAGACCGAGCTTCTCAATTGATGGAAGGGCTTCCATCCTACCGCGTGCAGCAGTCACCTGTATTTGCGCATACAGGACTTGATTTTGCTGGACCATTTAAATTTCGTTCAAGTACTTCTAGGAATCCACGGATAACAAAGGGATACGTACGTGTGTTCGTGTGTATGGCGACTCGGGCTTTACACTTAGAAGCAGTTTCAAATCTGACTACGGACGCCTTTCTTGGTGCTCTCCAGCGATTTGTAAGCCGTCGTGGGCTTGTATCAAAAGTATATTCGGATAATGCAACTAACTTCGAAGGGGCAAGTAATGAAATGAAAAAACTAGCTGAGTTATTTCGCAACGAACAACATAAACGCCATTTGGATGAATACTGTACTCAAAGGGCAATTGAATGGTCATTTAGTCCCCCTCGCAGCCCACACTTTGGTGGTATATGGGAACCAGGGGTAAAATCATTGAAATTTCACATCAAAAGGGTGATCGGCGAACACAAGCTCACTTATGAACAGATGACAACAACATTAGCCCAAATCGAAGCTATTCTTAACTCACGTCCGCTTACACCTATTTCGGACGACCCGAACGACTTTCGCGCGTTAACACCAGCACACTTTATTGGGCGGGAGTTCCAAGCGATTCCTGAACCTAGTTACGATGAAATTCCGCAAGGACGACTTTCGAAGTGGCAATTTGTACAAGACCTCAAGCAAAAATTTTGAAACTTTTGGAAGAAGGATTACCTCCATGAACTGCAAAGTCGTCAGGAGGGTTTTAAGGTGACTGAATTTAAAATCGGTGCTTTAGTCATACTGGTCGATGATAATTCTCCTCCGCTGCAGAGGTCACTAGATCGCATTATTGAGCTGCATCCAGATAAGGACGGTCTCACACGCGTGGTGAGCCTCCAAACACTAAACGGAATAACAAAACGAGCTATCAAAAAGATTTGCGTTGGACAAGGAAGAATAAAACCTGAACTAATTATTGAAATGACCCGATACATTTCAACGGGGTGGAGGATGTTGGAGTGCGACCCTGGAATTTGAACTCAGCAAACCCGTTTCTTTATTTATAAACTCACTAATACTAAACCAGAGAATAAAAAGTAACAGAATTTCAAACCGTTAGGTAGGGATACCATCCGTCCAGATTTAGCAGGACATGTCCTGATTTTGAGACCCTTTTTTGACGTCCTGATTTATTTTTCACTTTCTGGCATTTGTCCTGATTTCCATAAGATTTTCAATTTTGTAGTGTGATAAAAATATGCAGAATTTTTCAAAATCAATTACATTTTTGATTCCAGAACACAACGGTCACTACGAACGATTTTGTTTTTGGTTGAATCTTAGTGAAGTAACGAGAGAAATCTTTCAGGTATTGTAACCGTTTAACATTTGGCTTTACTCTGGAAGGTCGAAAAAAAATTTTTTTTTCAATTTTTAGAGTAAAGTAAGGTGTTCGGCCATTGGTTAAAGTTTGTTTGAAGATTTATTTTGCATGTTATGGTTGCACATATAGTGTATTACATTGTTAGCAGCTGGGAACGTGAATGCCTTCACCAAATCGGTGGAAAGTTTTTCTCAGCATGTACTGAACCGATTTGGCTGTTTTTTTAGCATGTAAGAATGGATTATCTAACTTGTTACATAGCCGTTTTTGAAATTTCAAGAAATTGACAAAATGGCGGCCATTTTAGTAAAAAATTAGTTTTTTTCATAAAAAAATCACTTTAAAAAATCATAAATCATTGAAAAAATTAGATATTGAAAAACGGCTATGTGGCAAGTAAGATAATCCATTTTTACATGCTGGAAAAAAATTCAGCCTGATCGGCTCAGTAGATGCTGAGAAAAATTTACCACAAGTTAAAAAACCATGGTTTCGCGAAAGAACCATGGTTTCGCGAAAAACGCTGCCAATAGCGTAATACTCACTATATTTGCACCCATGATACACAAAATACATCTTAAAACATTCCTTAGTCAATAGCCAAAATACCCCAACACTTCACTTTACCCTAAACATCCAGAAAAAATATTTTTTTAGACTTCCCAGTTAGTCCCCTCTAAACGGTTAGTTTAATTTGAAACAGTTTACATGTGCTGAACATCTGCCTATAAATTCAAAGCTGCGTAATAATATTGGGTCGTTTGAGAAGTATGTTGAACAAGGAAAGAAGTATTTTGGTGTTTTTAAGGTGCAAATCACATTTAACGTGGTAAATTAATTTAAACTTCGAAAAACAGCTTAGCTCAAATTTGTACCGAAAAAAGGTGTCCTGATTTCTAACTTCGACCAGATGGTATCCCTACCTATGTACAATAGAAACTGTTTCATTTTCTAAGAGCAATGCAGAATAAGTTTCACTGTACAATCTTACTAACATCACTAGTTATTAGTAGTTATTTGAATAAACAAATTGAGGATAAAATAAGTGGCACACAGTTCTGATTCTCCACTTTTTCAAATAGATTTTTATTTCAGCTAGTCTTTTTGAAAATATATTTGGCGAATGGCAATGGCAATGGCAGAAACTCAATGCTGGTGGAATTTTGGGTTAGGGACGAACTTGCTATGCGGAGCAGTTAATTGAAAAAACATTACAAACTTGCCCCAGAATAGAGCAAACATTATTTTGGAATTTTTTGAAAAACTAATTTTTTTACATATTTCAAATTCGTATTTTTCTGTAAATTACACAATTTGACTGTAAAAAAAAACTATTTTTGATGTAATACAATCAAAAATGTTCTTAGAAAACAGCGTAATCGTTTGCGAGGTTTTTCAAGAAAACATTTTATTTATTTTATTTGTTACTGCATACGACTTTTACATGCTTTTTGTTTTGCAACTGATCTTAGGGTACGATGCTGGCCTAACTAGTCAGTCGTCGTAGGTTCGTGTCTCGGCTCGAGAGAGACTGTTATTGTCTGCAGGATCGTAGCGCTATCCCTGCAATCGCCCCGTGCACTAAACAGCTGGCTGCTAAATCTGTGGCCAATAAACAAAAATACTTTGAATATTCTAAAAGCCAAAATAATTAGGTTGATTGGTGTAATGTTTCCGGCAAAGCTGTAGATGGTAGTTCTATTTAAAAATTGATTGAAGATCTCAAAAAGGTAAGTTGCCAAATGTTACAACGTTGATTATTTGAACACGGAAGAAGTTAAAATTTCTGAAGATTTTTTTTCGAAACCAGAACGATTTGTTTGATTGGTGCGGTGTTTTCGGCAAAGTTCTTGGCAGTAGTTGAGTATTAAAAATATTCAAAATTAAACATTTCTAAGAGCTGATTTTTGAAAAATATTATATTTTTATAAGCTGCATAATGTAAACTGAATATTGATGATCATGGAGAAATAAAAACTTAAAATTCTTTAGAAAAAATCCTAATAAAAAGGATTTGAGAAAATTTCAAGAAACATTTTTTTTCTTGAAGTTTAAAAGAAATTAAAACTAAATTTGTTTCCTTTTCAACGGTTCCCGCAAGACATGTTCGTGCAGTAAAAGACTTTTAATTTGAAAAATAATAATTTAAGATCTTTTGTCTGTTATTTTTTTAAATTTCGAAATCACTTATTTGAAATGTTAGTCCCCAATATCATTTTTGACGTAGAATACATCTTACGGCAACATATATAGGGACCCAACTTCAATACAGGGATCCAATTTCAAAACCGAAAACATCGAGAGCGTCAAAAAAATTGTCCAATTTCAAACGTTTTGAACTCAGTCAGTTTCCAACCGATTTCTGTCATTTTTGCAGCAATCGATTGAAAAATCATAAGAGCACCCGTTCAAATGCAGCAAATTGTTATCCGGTTGTTCAAACTGTTGTACTATTGAAAATTGTTGAACATTGTCGAATTACGAATGTCGACTTTTGATTGGTCGCTTGCTGCCTCTTCCTTAAAAGGACGACAGAATGAAGTACCTAGTTAGCCGGGAATGCACTCTTTGGGCTATATAAGAGTTTGTTTCTACTCAAGCAAATCAGTTTACTAGCAGCAGGCAGTAGCAGCAGACATCAACACCGATGGCAGTAGGCGAAGGCAGCGTGGATCAGCAGCGGGCAACAGCGGCGGTGGTAGTGGTTAGCTGCAGTTCCTGCCTCTTCCAGTTCGGCTTCCCTTCGATCTGAGTTGGACCCCACCAGCGGTAATTCAATTCAGATATCGTTGGGTGAATAAAACCCGAAATTGAATAGACTCGCCCCGCCAGGTGGTTCGAGGAGCCACCATCATTCAGTGTATGTATATATAGGGTGTGTGCTATATCTAGATAAACATTTTAAAAGGTCCTATCTGCTTTCATCGTTTTTCCGGAGCGTCTTTTTGTTTTGGTAATGGTTCAGCTTTAGTAACTTTCCCGAGCGTGGTTTCCGTTCAGAAGGCTAGGGTGATCTCTCCACCATCAACTCGTGCAAATAACGTGGCATAAAAAGTGTTTAGTAAGTTGTGGTGATGAATGTAAGTGATCGATCAAAAAGTCGATCAAAGCAGATAGGACCTTTCGAAATGTTTCTCTAGATATAGCGTGTGTGGCTAGCGTGCATGGTTTACTATGTAGCGTGTGTGGCTTGCTATATAGCGTGTGTGGCTTGCTATACAGTGCGATGCGTTCGTTTGGACGCACCATGTTTTTCATAGGTTTTTCTTTCAAAACAAATTGGATTTTGAATGTCTAACCTTTTTGCCTTTCTCCTAGAAAGGTATAGCAATCACTGGAAACACCGAAGGTATAAAAGTGGTCCCAATGGCCGAATGTCATATACCACTCGACTTCTTTCGACGAACTGAGCATTTTCTGTATGTATGTGTGTATGTGTGTGTGTGTATGTGCAACTTTTTTTTCTCACTCACTTTTCTCAGAGATGGCTGGGCCGATTTTCATGAAATTAATTGCAAATGAAAGGTCTAGTGGCGCCATAGGTTGCTATTGAATTTCATTGTAATCGGTTTTTTAGTTTAGAGGCTATGTATCAAAATGTAATAATCACGAAACATCAATATCTCAGAAACCATACAACCGATTTCAATAAAACTGGTTTCAAATGATTGGGCTGTCCCCAGAAACCTTAACTTTTGAATTTCGATATGATTGAACATATGGTTCAAAAGTTATGAAAAGAAAAGTTATCCTAAGGTTGTTTCAACTCACTCATTTTTCTCAGTGATGGCTGAACCGATTTTCACAAAATTAGTGTCAAATGAAAGGTCTAGTTGCCTCATAGGTTGCTATTGAATTTCATTGCAATCGGATTGTAACTGTGTCCGTTGTTCATAAAGATGTGAAATCACATAATGAAAGTAAACATATTGACTTTCTCCTAACGATCACTGGCTAATTAAAAGGTAGAAAAATGATTGAAATGGCCGAATGTCGTATACCACTCGACTCAGTTCGACGAGCTGAGCATTTTCTGCATGTGTGTGTAACGCTCTCCCAATCTCACTCGATTTTCTTAGAGATGGCTGAATCGATTTCAATGAAATCAATTGCAAATAAAAGGTCTAGTTGCCCTTTAAGACCCTATTGAATTTTATTTTAATCTGATTTCTAGTTTAAAGGTTATGTATCAAAATGTAAAAATCACGAAACATCAATATCTTAGACACTACACAACCGATTTGAACAAAGTTGGTTTCAAATGAACGGGCTACCTAAAAACCCTCAACTTTTGAATTTTATGAAGATTGAACATATGGTTCAGAAGTTATAGAAAGAAACGTGTTTTGGAGACTGTTTAATCTCACTCATGTTTCTCAGAGATGGATGGACCGATTTTCATAAAATCAGTGTCATATGGAAAGTCTTGTTGCCCCATAAGACCCCAATGATTTTTTTTGCGAACGGATTATTACTTTTCCTGTTATGTTTAAAAATGTGAAATCCAGCTATGAAAAGAAACATATTCTGATGACTACTTGGGCTCACTCACTTTCCTCAGAGATGGTTGACCCGATTTCCACAGAATTAGTATCAAATGAAAGGTCTAGCTGCCTCATAACACCCTATTGAATTTTGCTGTAATCGGAATGTAACTTCGTCTCTAATGTATCGAAATGTGAAAATCACTAAACTTCATTATCTTAGAAACTACACAACAGATTTGAACAATATTGATATCGAATGAACGGGATAGTTAAGGGTTAACTGATGAATTATGATTGAACACGTGGTTTCAAAGTTTGGCTCCCCCATACGTTCCCTTTTCATTTGATTGTAATCAAACTTAAGCAACCGTTATGTTTTAATTTGTAAAACAACGAAAGTCTATTATTTCAAGTATTACACGACTTATTTGAACATAACTAGTGTCATGCAAACGAGTCATCTCTCAAACTTACAAATAACAAACTTCATAAGAATTTGATATACTGTTCAAAAGTTTTGTAGAGAAAAGAAATTCAAAGACTATTCAACACTATATTCAACACTTGATCAATATATATGGCCTCAACATAATTTAAATGTGGTATCGTACTATTTGAACGTTCCCGGTATCGCTCGTGATTAAATTGTTCGAAATTAAGAGTCATTTCTTATATTTCGCTATTTCTGAAGCACTAACATTACGTCAAATTTCATATTTTATACTTTAATCAACATCAATATTTTAGAACCCAAAGAGTGAATATACCTTTTTGTATTTAAGCATTCATGTAAATCATTTTTACAAATAATAAGTTTGAATGAGAAAGGCTGAGTCTGACCGCTAGGTGGATTAATTTAGGTTTTTTTAATTTGTTATCATAAACTAAAACAAACAGCATCATTTTTTCAGAAAAAAGTGCACTTGATGGAAAAAAATATGAAAAATTAAAAATAAGCCGATGCATTCGTTTAGACGCACCTCAAGTTAACGTAGTAAAAGCTCAAATTTTCTGAGTCAATCAGTTTGCTAATAATTCGTAGCTCCTTCCTTATTATCAATAACTTCAAATACTATTCTGGGAATTGGATTGACAAGGTTCTGAAAAGTATTTACAGAGATTTTATGCAGGCATGAACGTATGCATGATTAAAGTTCCTATACTGTGTTGAACTGGCGCCTATTGGTGTAAACTCATGCAGCCAAGTTACCCTAGAGGTTCTCGATCGGGTTACAACCTGGGCTACATGCTGGCCAAACAAGAACAGTGATAGCTTTTTCAGAAAACCAGGCCTTGGTTTGCCGGAAAACATGAATAGAAGCGTTGTCTTGCTGAAATACAACAGGTTCATTCAAATGATCCTCCCAGTATGGAACCAAACAGTCTTCCAGAAGCTCGCAGTAGTTGCAGGAATTCTTTTTGGTGGTGATCCTGCAGATTGGAGGCTTCTCGTCATAAGAAAATTTTTATATATAACTGCAAATAAATTACCTCATGTTGAATTTAATTATCACTGTAAATCATTCAGAACGAAATAGAAAATTTGCCATGTTGAGAAAAAATATTCAGTTGTAAATAAATGGCATTAACCAACACAATTAACCTATTTTGACTCCAACTAAGCCTCAAAGTTTATCTGAAGAATTTTTGAACTAGTGAGCCTGAATCACAAAATTTTTCGCTCAAGTCTTACTATTTGCAGCAATCAATTGTAAAATTATCTACGCTATCGTAAAATGCAGAAAATTGTTATTTGAACTGTTATACTATAGATGGGGAATGCACTATTTGCCCTCGTCTATAGCCTCTTCGTAGCCACTGCCTAAATTGAGATATCTTTGTGCAACTTGATACGAAAGACAGCCTCAAAACAATTCAATTTAATTCTTGTTTTGGATACGACAGCAAGTGAAACCGCATAGCTGCACATAGCTTCTGCTGTTGTTCATTGTCGTTACCGGTGTCGGCTATAGAGATAAACGTCATCTGGAGAAGAGGGACCATTTAATTAATTAACCCCAATTGAGTGTATTCCCAAACTTATTCCAAGTCATACATTGACATAAGACAGGCTGTCGTATTCTACGTTAACTCTGCGGTCGTGTCTTATAAACAACCTCTTCAACTTTTTTTATCAGCTTGACCATTTTGAGTGCTGAATGTAAACAAGTTGAAGATGTTGGCAGATGTCCAGAGAGATGCAACTTTGATGAACTAGCGATTCAAAATGCTGAAAAAGTTGTGAAAAGTTGTACTTTCGAAAAGTTTTGAATCTATGTAACGCGTGACAAACGAAATACAGTTAAATCGCAGTGTTTTTCCTGAACGTAAAATAACATTATCTTTAATTTGAGAAAAAAAAACGCAAATCCATCCAAATCCAATATTTTTTTTACTTTTAGGTTAAGTAGTTTTATGTTCACCCTTAACTTCCCATGACTTTTTCCGATGATTTGAACAACGGAAAAAAATTGTACGCAAAGTGCTGTTTTGTTTGTTGTTGTTCCCCTAACGGTGCTAACTCGATTATTGATTGCCTAATGGAAGGTTTGCAAATTTGAGAAAATCGCAAAAATTATATTTACCCTGTGGAAAGGCAAAAGATGCATTTTATGTAACTAATCAACTGTTTGTGTAGAATGTCCCTAGCAAATTCGGTAAAACTGATATGCGCTATTACTAGGGTTACTATTTGGTCGAAGACAAAAATCAGGACAATTTTTTTCCAGATTTTATCGAAGCTATTGTCATTTTTTGTGGTAATAATAAATAGAACAGGTAATTTGAGATCTGCTTTTGAAAATACGCTAAAAGACTCAAATTTAACGTATTTCCTCAACGATTCAATTTTGCAAATTTGATTTTTTAAGCGTTAGTAGATACCTTAAAATATGCAACACTAGTCAACTGTTTGAAATAAACTTAATAATTGTCAAAAAACGTTTAACGGTTTTAACGACTAAACAATTTTTCTCGTCAAGATTCAACCAAAGAAAAAATTCGTTCGAAATAAGTTCGTTTCTTCCCGGAGTCGAGATGAAAGTACTGAACAGTTTGCTCCTTTTTTGAATATCCGGCATCATTCAGAAAAATCAGGACAAATGCACAAATATGGAAAATAAATCAGGACGCTCCAAATGGGTCTCAAAATCAGGACGGATGGTATCCCTATACATAGGAGAATTTATGATTGATTCTCTCACTAAAAACGTTTTCTCGATAAACTGGTAACTTCCATTCCCAAACTCCGGTTTTCGACCTCGGTTTCAATTCGCTTTACCATCTTGAGAAGTCCCACAGAGGCCATTCAATTTTTTTAGATAACAACAGATTTCGAAGTTTTATGCTATTCTAAGACATTTGTGGTCAACATTTATTTCATTTGAAAAGCAGGACTGATATGAGTAATCAGCTGGTCAGTAGGTCAAAAAAAGTAAGTTTGGTGACTTTTTGGTTAAAAAATTGACTGCTGAAGAAAAATATGACTTTCAAGGGACCAACTTGCAGTCCTGCACTTCCAACTTCTCCATCATTTGTAATTGCATCATACACAATACTTTGAAAAAATCTTGGAAACAGAGTCCCGATCAAATAAAAAAAAATCCCGACTATTTCCCGATGTAATTCAATTCCCGACTTTTTCCCGATTAAGTGGCCACCCTGCAGTAACAACACAACCGATTTGAACAAAATTGGTATCAAAAGAACGGGCTTGTTTCTTTGAACCATTCGTAAATTAACTTTTCAGTGTTTGGACATGCAGTTCAAAAGTTATGCAAAAAAACCTAAACACAGCCTTTCTCATTCAAACTTTTATTTGTAGAAATAGATTTACATGAACGCTTAAATCCAATAAATGTATATTCACTCTTTCGGTTCTAAAATATTGATGTTGTAATCTATACATATAAAAATGTAGTCCGGTCTGTCTGTCTGTTTGATCCATATAGGCTCGAAAACTACCGAACCGGTCGACGTGAAAATTTGTATGTAGGGGTTTTTGGTCCCGATAAAGGTTCCTGTGATAGTTTGAGACCCCTCCCTTTTCTGGAAAGGAGGTGTCCAATACAAATGAAACATACATTTTTGCACAATTTAAGAACAAACCAAGCAAATGAAACCGAATTTGGCATGTGGATGTTATAAAGGGTAATAAATATGTCCATAATGGTTCGACGCCCCTCCCTCTTATGGAAGCACATGTTTCTGCACATCTCGCGAACTAATCAACTAAATGGAACCTTATTTGGCAGGTGAATGTTTTTAGTGGTAACAAATATGTTCCATAATCGACCTCAGGCAACATTTTGGATTGTAAGATAACAAAAATGGCCGATTTCCGTCTAACATGAGTATCTCGGGATCTCGAATGATACACAGCAGCTGAAATCGACCACAGACCCTATCTTGGATTCTAGGTTGGCGACTTCCGGTTCCTGGGAAACAGCTGAAAATGATCGAATTACACCCAATATGGGTGTTCCTTCAACCAGAATTACGCTCAGAGGCCAGAGTTTATCTTAAATAGCATTTTGAAATCCAAGATGGCGACTTCCGGTTTGTGAAAAACAGGCTAAAATAACCAAATACCATCCAATATGAGTATATCTGGAACCAGAATGGTGCATGTAGCTAACAATTGACCTCAGGCACCATTTTAAATTGCTAAATTGCAACTTCTAGGAAACAGTCGAAAATGACCGAATATTGCTCAATATGGATATTTCCGTAATCGAGATGATGCATAGAAACCAAATATTGACCTTGGACACCATTTTGAATTTAAAGACAACCACTTTTAGTTTCTGGAAAACAACCAAAATAACTAAATACCTCCCAATATGGGTATTTCCGGTGTCAGATTGATGCCAGAAATCTGCTGAAAATGACCGAATACCACCCAATATAAATATATTCAGAAATAAGGCGATGTACAGAAGACAAAAGTCGAGGATGCTGTCATCTCGATAAAACCAATCATTTTAAACGATTTGTTATTTGACTTTGATCATATCTTATGGCCGATTCGTCGTGCATTTGCAGATTTTAAACACATACGATTCACAGTGCGTCTTGAGCTGCCCGACAGATCAGACGTATTTTCGGTTGCTTGTTGACTGGTCTTTGACTGCCTATAGCTTCAAAGTTTGTGTTGCGTCAGTGTGTCTTTTAAAGATTACCTGGAAGTTAACTTACATCAGTCTTTCTCAAGACTACCTATTTCTTTCTTTCTCAATACTTGCAATTTGATATTATTTTTGAACTTTTTTCGTATCACCTGAAATGGCAGGACGAAAAAAGAAACCACGCATCGCTACGGGGAGGAAAAGTGAGGCATCTCTTTCTGAAACTAGCTTGTGCAGTGAAAATGTATATGATATTCTGCCTGAGCAAGAAGCCGGCGAAATTGAAATGTTCGAAAGTAAAACTATTCAAAGTGAAATTTCTGTGAAAAAGGAGAAAGCTCCACCTATTGTGGTAACTATTGCTTCTGACAGTATGTGAGTAGAGGAAGAGAACGAAATATAATCGAACTGGAAATATGATACAGATTTGGAAAAATATACCGCATCCCGACGGGACTTGAACCCGCAATCTCCCTGTCTCCGGCATGGTGTTTTGACCAATTAAACTACGGGGGACGGTGGTACTGTTCCACAATCTATATCGTATCACATTCCGCTGTCGACTTATTCTATTGCTCATCCCTAACTACACATACTGCTGTGCAAGCGTTATTTATAGACTGAAAGGAATGTCTCATCACACACAGAAGAGTCAGCTGATGCTGATAACTCTTATAGACCTGTGTGATCGAGACCGAAGTCAGTCTGCGTCGTGCTTGCAAGTGCGACACAACTACGGAAGGTGCTCCGTACGGCTAATTTTTTCGAACTGAATTTCTATTTTTAACAACGACTTTTTCCCGTTAACACGCAAGTTCATTAAGCAGACAGTATGTGAGTAGAGGAAGAGAACGAAATATAATCGAACTGGAAATATGATACAGATTTGGAAAAATATACCGCATCCCGACGGGACTTGAACCCGCAATCTCCCTGTCTCCGGCATGGTGTTTTGACCAATTAAACTACGGGGGACGGTGGTACTGTTCCACAATCTATATCGTATCACATTCCGCTGTCGACTTATTCTATAAATAACGCTTGCACAGCAGTATGTGTAGTTAGGGATGAGCAATAGAATAAGTCGACAGCGGAATGTGATACGATATAGATTGTGGAACAGTACCACCGTCCCCCGTAGTTTAATTGGTCAAAACACCATGCCGGAGACAGGGAGATTGCGGGTTCAAGTCCCGTCGGGATGCGGTATATTTTTCCAAATCTGTATCATATTTCCAGTTCGATTATATTTCGTTCTCTTCCTCTACTCACATACTGTCTGCTTAATGAACTTGCGTGTTAACGGGAAAAAGCCGTTGTTAAAAATAGAAATTCAGTTCGAAAAAAGAAAATATTGCTTCTGAATTTAATATTTTTAAAAGAGAACTTTCTACGTTTCTCTCCGACGTCAAAGTTACTTATCAATTTAGCCGAAGAGGCGAATGCCGTTTACTGGCCCAAACATTGAAAGATTGGAATCGTCTTATTCAGTATTTAACTGAAAAGATGTATAAATTTTTTACATATGATACGAAGAGCGCCAGCCGTTCAAGGTCGTATTGAAAGGTCTCACCAACGATCAAACCGTTGATGAGATCAAACTTACTTTAACAGAATTACTTGGCATAGCCCCTACTCAAGTAATTCTAATGAAACAAAAATCACGAGGCGAAGGCAGTCAGCGAACTGGAATTTGTTAATTATTTAATTCATTTTAACCGCAGTGAGGTTAAAAATTTGAAATTTTTTGACAAAGCACACGCTATTTATAATGTGCGAGTGATATGGGAATTGTATCGAAAGTTTGGCGGAGGTTAAAAGCATATCACCCAATGCCGTACTTGCCAAAGTTATGGCCATGGTTCAAAGTTTTGTAATATGGACCAAAAATGCCTCATTTGTGGGGACTCTGCTCACAAAAAGGACACATGTCCTGTGAAAGAGAGTGAAAGTTTTCGCTGTGCGAATTGTAACGGCAACCATATGTCGAATTTTTATCAATGCCCAGTCCGTTTAGCAATTGTTAAGGCAAGGCAAGGTAAACAAAATTCTCCAAGCGTACCAGTGACGCATAGTTTACCTACTCCTTTGCATACCCGTTTAACTTATACACAGGTTACAGGTAGTTCGAGCAATATACCGCCTAGTGTTGGTAGTTCGAAAATGACCGTTAATATGGGTAAGCAAAAAACGCTAGAAAATAATTGTACACCTATTACTCCAGCTAATATTGCTGCCGAAAATGTTTTTTCTAATGTCAACTGCCTGGGGCCTATTACGGCAGGTAAACTTTCTTTTTTGCAACAGGCAATGTTCGATCTTATGAACGCCATGTTGCAGGCAAAATCAATGTTTGAAGCCATTCAAATAGGCACAAATTTAACTATTAAAATTGTTTCTAATTTAAAATTTAGTAATGATTTTAAATAAAACAATTAAAATATTAAATTGGAATGCTCGCTCATTGAAGGCCAATGAGAATGAGCTTTTTAATTTTTTAACAGTAAATAATGTGCATATTGCAATTATTACTGAAACATTTTTGAAACCTAACATTAAATTAAAATATGATCCCAATTACGTGGTTCATAGATATGATAGGATTCAGGGTTCCGGCGGTGGAGTTGCAATTGTTATTCATCGCCGAATCAAACATCGTGCTCTTCCCCATCTTGAGACGAAAGTTATTGAAACTTTGGAAATTGAAGTTCACTGAACTTGGGATTTTATTTATTGCCGCAGCATATTTACCATTTCAATGCACACGCGAGCACAAAAATTATTTTAAAGGTGATTTACAAAAACTCACCAGAAATCGTTCGAAATTTTTTATAATCGGCGATTTTACGGCTAAACATCGTTCATGGAATAATTCTCAAAGTAATTCCAATGGAAAAATTTTATTCAATGATTGTTCTTCAGGATACTATTCTATTTTGTCTCCGAATAGTCCTACATGCTTTTCTTCTGTAAGAAACCATTTAACAATTGATTTGGTGCTTACAGATCAAAGTCATGTATGTAGTGATTTGATCACACATGCTGACTTTGATTCTGACCATCTTCCAATAACTTTTTCTTTATCACATGAATCAGTTTTAAACCCTATGAGCTCTGTTTTTAATTATAACATGGCTAATTGGGAAAGATACAAAACTCATATTGAGAGAAATTTCAATAATGAGCTTGATTTGCAAAACGAAGTGAATATTGATTCCGCTTTGGAAGCATTAAAATATGCAATTGTTGATGCCAGGAATTATTCTGTTCCAAAGGCTCAAATGAAATTTGATTCACCAATAATTGACGAAAATCTTCAACTTCTAATTCGTTTGAAAAATGTCCGCAGACGTCAATATCAACGTTCTCGTGACCCTGTTTTTAAAACTATTTATAAAGATTTACAGAAAGAGATTAAACATAGATTTACTATTCTGAGAAATCAAAATTTTGAGACTAAAGTTGAAAAATTGAAACCATATTCAAAACCCTTTTGGAAGCTGTCGAAGATTCTTAAGAAACCTTCAAAGCCTATTCCACTTTTAAAAGATGGTGAACGTTTTCTTGTATCCAATGAACAAAAGGCTCAAAGACTTGCTCAGCAGTTTGAGAGTGTTCATAACTCAAATTTGAATTTTGTGAGTCCAATTGAAAATGAAGTCACACGTCAATTTGATTTAATTTCTTCCCAGAATTTTTTACCTGCAGAAATAATTGAAACTAACTTGAATGAGATTAAATCAATTATTAAAAATTTCAAAAATATGAAAGCACCTGGTGACGATGGAATCTTTAATATACTAATCAAACATCTCCCTGAGAGCACAATGGAATTTTTAGTGAAAATTTTCAATTGCTGCTTCAAAATTGCATATTTTCCCAAATTATGGAAAAATGCAAATATTACTCCAATTTTAAAACCGGATAAGAACCCAGCTGAAGTTTCAAGTTATCGACCAATCAGTTTGCTTTCTTCAATAAGTAAACTGTTTGAGAGAATTATTCTTAACAGAATGATGTCACACATCAACGAAAATTCAATTTTTGCAAATGAACAGTTTGGATTTCGCCATGGGCACTCCACAACTCATTAATTGCTCAGAGTTACTAATATGATACGAGCTAACAAATCTGAAGGTTATTCCACTGGAGCTGCTCTTTTAGACATAGAAAAAGCATTCGACAGTGTTTGGCATAAAGGTTTGATTGCGAAATTGCAAACTTTTAATTTGCCAATTTTCCTAATCAAAATTTTAAAAAATTATCTTACTGATCGAACTCTGCAGGTTGTCTATCAGAATTCAAAATCTGATAGATTTCCTGTCAGAGCAGGTGTTGGGAATAAAAACTTCTCTGCAGCAATTTTGTGGAAATACGCTCAAAGCTAGAATATATTACGAAATAAAGGTTTCTTAATCTAGATGACATTTTCAAGGTTATATGAAATGGGACTTACAATTTTAGTTTCCTCCCAATAATTCAGCTTTCGCTGGTACAATAAATTTTCGCGTTAACTGTTTGCGTATGGCAACGTATTTCTTGCTCCTAATCCGTTAGTTTGCTACCTATTACTAATCGTCACGTTTGCCAATGAGATGATGAGTCATCGTTTAACTGACATCTACTTATAATAAGTGACATAATATTTAATTAGAGGGCCTGTCAGTTGACCGTTTACGAGTTACGTCGGTTGAATGCAGGGGGTAGTCAAGGGGAGTTTCTTGGCGGATCGAACACTCCCCAGCCCGTTAACTTTTATCCTCCTGTTGTTCAGTAGCAGGATAAGATTTACCTTCCAATTCGAGAACCGCCAATTTTGCTACCGGCCGTCGAAATACACCTTTATTTGTTTTGACCATTACTTGGCGCACGCGACCATCTGATCCAGGAAAAATTTCCTCTATCCTACCTCGTACGCCGTTATCCCCATCACCATCGTCCATTACTATGACCAAATTTCCAACTTTTATAATTTTGTTTTCTTCGTGCCACTTGCTTCTAGTATTTAATGTTGGAAAGTACTCTCTACACCATCTGTTCCAAATTTCAGTCGCCAGGTTTTGGGACCGTTTATAACTGCTTCTCAGCTGCTCTGCCAGATTATACGTTGTTCTAAACGGTTGGTGTTCTCCAGCTGAGTTTCCATGCAGAAAATGATTTGGGGTTATAGCCTCCAAATCGGCTGGCTCGGTACCGGAATATGTCAATGGTCGAGAATTTATTATATTTTCTGCTTCTGCTAGCGTCGTTACTAAAATTTCGTCATTGAATTTATGCCCATGGTTCAATGTCTTAAGGGCCTCCTTGACCGAGCGAACCATTCTCTCCCAAACGCCACCCATATGTGGGGCGGAAGGAGGGTTGAAGGACCACTTGGTTCTCGCGTCTGTAAAGACATCTGCACATTTCTCGTTTATGCTTTTGATCTGATTCCTTAATACTCGCTCAGCGCCCTGAAAGTTGGTTCCATTGTCCGAAAATATTTCTACGGGAGAACCACGCTTTCCGACAAATCTGCGTATTGCCATTATACACGATTCTGTCGAAAGAGTGTCGCAACTTCACAATGCACTGCCCGGACTACAAGGCACGTAAATAGCCCGATCCACCGTTTCTCCACGCGCCTACCTACTGACACCTCAATAGGACCAAAATAATCCAATCTCACATAGCTAAATGGTTTCACGTATGGTTGAAGACGTTGAATGGGTAGCGGTGCCATTCTCGGAATCTGAGGTTTGCTTCGACGCAGTTTGCACCACGCACAGTCTCGAACAACTTTCTGCACCGTTGCTCTTAAACGGAATATATAAAATTTCTGACGTATCTCATTCACGATTGTCTCTTTCGATCCATGACCATATCGTCTATGATAGTCTTCTATGAGCTTGATCGTTATTTGGTGATCTTTGGGTAATATTATTGGATAGCGGGCATCAAATTCGGCAAATACCGCGTTAGCCGTCCTTCCTCCCACTCTCAGAACATCAGATTCATCAAGTATCGGCGAATATTTGTATAACTGACTCGATTTCTCCAGATGAATATAATTCCCCTTGGTACATTCTTTGTTGCGTTTCAGGATTTTTACCTCGTCTGCAAATGCCTCTCCTTGAGCCATACGCCACAACAAATTCTCTGCATGCAGATATTCATTTTGCTGTATCGGAACTTGAACAGTTTCAAACGCACTCGGACGAGCCTTTGCCCAGTATACCGTATGTAGTGGGACACCCTGTATTAATCTCTTACAATTCGATATGAAGCGATACACGAGTGCAGCTGTACGTAGTAGGATTTTCCATTTTGAAAAGCGCTCAACTTTAATTAGTGGTTGTTGTGTTGTTATATGTACGAATAAATAACAAGCTCGTAACTCTTCTGCAGTATTCGATTTTAACGTTGGCTGTTCTGGCCAATCGTTCTTTGATTTCCGCAAAAACTCGGGTCCTTGGAACCAACGACTTTTCATGTCTAATGTCGTTCCTTTGCCCCATTTCGTCATATCATCGGCCACGTTCAATATTGTCGGAACCCATTTCCAACACTCAACACTTGACGTACCAATGATTTCGCCGATTCTATGCGCAACAAATGGTTTGTATTTTCTTTGATCCGACCGTATCCACGAAAGCACAGTCGTAGAATCGGTCCATAAATATCGTTCCCCTATAGGCAATGAATGGTTGGCGCATATTGTATTCAACAATCGAGCACCTAGAACTGCAGCCCGTAATTCTAATTTAGGCACAGTAGCTTCTTTCAGTGGGGCTACCTTCGATTTCGACGTCACCAGAGTACACGTAGATTTTCCATCCATTTCAAAGCGGAAATATGCCACACATCCGTAGGCGACCTCACTGGCATCTGTGAATATGTGCAATTGCAGTGTTCGTATGTCTTTACTGGAACGGGTACCAAAATAGCAGCGAGGAATTTCTACCTTTTCAATCATCGGTAGGGCTTGAGTTCACCTTCTCCAGCTACTGAAAATTTCATCATTAACCGCCTGATCCCAATCTGTGCCACACCTCCAAACGTTTTGCATAAGTATTTTACCATGCACAAGAAAAGGTGCAAGAAATCCCATCGGATCAAAAAAACTCATAGTGCATCTGAGGATGATGCGTTTAGTAGGCCGAACGTTCTCCATGAGGTACGGAATTAGCTCCGCACGTATTCCTGTGGAAAATGTGAACACATCTTCCGTGGGCTTCCAAAGAATTCCCAAAACACGTTCTGCTTCTAACAAAACATTGCCACATATTGACTTCGATTTGGGGCGAGCATCTTCACCCAGTTGTTTAAGCACATCCACAGAGCTACTCACCCAGTTTCGAATTTTAAAACCTGCCAACGAGTGTAGTCGTCTACATAGTGTCGTTTAATTATGGCTTCTGCTGCCTGTGGGTATTTCAGGGACTGCTGCTGGGCGTTCATATTTTTAACAAAATGCGCTGAGCAAGGCGAACACGCTGCTCCGAAAATGACGACATCCATCACATAGATTTCAGGAGACTCTTCTGGTCGCGTACGAAAAAGGAAACGTTGGGCTTGTTTATCTTCATCTCGTACTTTTATTTGATGGAACATTTCCATTATATCGCCTCCGAATCCAACACGTCCCTCGCGAAATCTGCTTATCACTGCTGGTAAGGATATCAGCATATCTGGCCCTTTCAGTAACATATCGTTGAATGAAATGCCTCCAGCCTTTGCCGCAGCATCTAACGTTAGTCGAACCTTGTCCGGTTTTTTAGCGTTTACTACCACATTCAGTGGTAGGTACCACGTCCGTGGAGCAGGAGTTATTTCAATCTCTCTCTGAGTAGCTTCATAAGCATAACCCTTCTCGATATATTTGCTCACTTGATCTGCTACCTTAACTGAAAGTTCCGGGTTATTTTTCAGCCGTTTTTCCAACGAAAGCAGACGTCTCATCGCCATCGGGAAACTATTTGGGAACTTGACATCGTCATTTTTCCATAACAACCCTGTCTCAAATCTATCTCCAACCCGTTTTGTCGTACGCTTCAAAATTTCACGGGCACGCCGGTCTTCATCGGACTCAAGCACGTACGGAGAATTTACACCCGTTTCTTCCACTGCAAAGAAGTTTTGTAAGGTTTTATTCAGCTCTAGATCACATTGGTGTATGCCACAGAACATATCTGTCTGTAAAGGTCTTGGACCGCAAATTGTCCACCCTAATGCACCACGCAATGCAACAGGCTCACCAGCCTTGCCTATTTTTGATTCAATCGGTGCTAGTAACTCCATACTGTCCAACCCTATTAAGATGGTTGGTTCTGCGTCGGTTTGATCGTCTATAGATAGACCAGACAGGTGTGGAAAGGAAGCGGTTAGCTCTCGCATCTGGTAACTTTGTCTTGGTAGATTTAGTCTCTCTATCGTTTGCACCTCATTCAGAAGATGCTTCCTATTCCCACCTCTCGCTGAAATCGCTAAACTGACGCGCATCGAAGCCTTCTCGGTTCTACTAACATTCGCTGTCCACTTAAGATTCAGAGGTCCAGCTGTACCAACCAAACCCAATTTATCTGCTACCGCTCTTTCTAAAAGGGTTTTGGATGACCCTTCATCGAGAAAGGCAAATGTTTCAACCGATTTTTTTCCATTATATAAAGTCACAGGAGCTACTCGAAAAATAACTGCTCGTTTAACATTTTCGTGGGTGAAACAGTTAGACTCCTCCACCCTTCTCTCACTTGTATGCAACAATGGATGATGTGGTTCATTGCAGCCGTTTATTTTGCATCTAAATTTGTTACGACATGCTTGATTACCGTGACCATATAAGCATAATGTACATAAGCTCAACCGCTTCACTAGGTTAACCCGTTCATTCAAAGAAAGTTTGCCGAAATAATCACAATTCCTAGCCCGATGTCCCGACTTACGGCAGACTGCGCAAGGTTTATCGTCAGTTTTTGCTTTCGACAACGTATGAGTGGTAACTGCTTTCACCGACTCTTCATCATAGTGCGTATTCAGAAATCCCCTCTGTTTAGTAAACACTTTCTCTCGTCTAGAATCTGTTCCCTTCTTTTCACCAATCGGGATCAACTCACTAGCATCATCAACTAGTGATTCCATAAAATCACCAAACGTTCGCAAGGTGACGTGAGATGCACTTCTTTTATACCGTACCCACTGCATTTGATAATCAGCGGGAAGCTTTTCTACCATCTCCTGCAAAAGCACTGGATTGCTCAGATGGTCTAAAAAGTTTGCGGCTTCGATGTGATCGCATAGCTGTTGCGTCACTAACCCGAAATTTATCAAACTCTCCAAATGATCCGATTTAGGAGAATCGGCTTTCTTCGCCTCGGAGATCAATTTCCGAATCAAAAGCTCTGGTCTGCCGAAAACTTCAGCTAAAGTGTCAATTATCTTCGGAACATTTTTTGGCAACAACAGTCTACTGCGCACTGCCTCGAGAGCAGGTCCCTTTAAGCTCTCCTGTAGCCGTATCAAATTTTCTACATCAGAAAATCCACACGCGTCATTAGCGTTTTCGAAAGAACTAAAAAAAAGCGGCCAATCGATAGGGTCGCCTGAAAATATTGGCAGCTTTCTTGGCCATACCTGCCGAGCGGCGATTTGATTTTGTGTCGGCCCCAGCCCGTGTTTAACTACATGATTTGAGTGCGTCGCGACGGTTCCATCGATAGATTGTTTGTTACTCGCAATAGAGAAGTGGGAATGAGGTTTAGAATCATGTGCGGCACTTGTTTCTTCGGGTTTTTCGATAACCGGAGAGAGATGTTGATTATGCAGTGCTGTTCCAGCGATATGCCTTTCCGTACCCGGAGGCGGAGGAGAACGGTTTCCGTTAGATGATCGATTATTCGAGACATTCGGGTGCCGTAGCGGTGTGCTTGTGAATGGTCTTTGGTTTTCGAAACCCGTTTTGCCATCGGGAACGAGACAGTTTCCAGGAATAACCTTAGGGATCGCGCCGAGACTATTCATGTTAGAAAGCTTCTCTCTTTTCGCTTTTAACAATTCTCGCTGTTGCTCGATCCATAATTGCGTTCTACTGGCTTTACTGACGGCGCTCTTTACAATGTCGGTATCCTCTACTCTTTCCTCTTCTCGAATAAGCGACTCTATCACTTCATATCGCCTTCTCATGTATTCTTGTTGCAAAACCCATTCCTCATCTAGACGCAACAGTTCCAATTCAACTGTGGTACGTCGTAACGAAGCTGAGATCGATCCTCCAGACTTTACCGACGCTGCTCGATTAGAGGCGGGCCTAATTATATTCGCGCACGAATCACAGAACCAGGCTCTGTTTGCAACAGAATCATCCACTCCTACGCATTGGTAATGGTACCAAATACTACACTTGTCGCAAGCAACCATTCCGCGGTCTACTGATGGGGATAACCCACATCTACCACATGTGCAAAATGTTTCATTGACATTCTCCGACGTTGCCATATCGTTGAGCGATAAAATTCTTTGAGACTGTTGGGAATAAAAACTTCTCTGCAGCGATTTTGTGGAAATACGCTCAAAGCTAGAATATATTACGAAATAAAGGTTTCTTAATCTAGATGACATTTTCAAGGTTATATGAAATGGGACTTACAATTTTAGTTTCCTCCCAATAATTCAGCTTTCGCTGGTACAATAAATTTTCGCGTTAACTGTTTGCGTATGGCAACGTATTTCTTGCTCCTAATCCGTTAGTTTGCTACCTATTACTAATCATCACGTTTGCCAATGAGATGATGAGTCATCGTTTAACTGACATCTACTTATAATAAGTGACATAATATTTAATTAGAGGGCCTGTCAGTTGACCGTTTACGAGTTACGTCGGTTGAATGCAGGGGGTAGTCAAGTGGAGTTTCTTGGCGGATCGAACAGCAGGTGTACCTCAAGGTTCAGTCTTGGGTCCAGTCCTGTACAACATATTCACTTCAGATCTTCCTGATTTGCCTCCAGGATGTACAAAGTCATTGTTCTGCGATGACACAAGCATTTCCGTAAAAGGAAAAAGTCTTCGTGTCATGTGCAGTCGATTGCAGAAAAGTTTAGATATTTTTTCTTCCTACTTGCAAAAGTGGAAAATCTCTCCCAATGCTTCTAAAACTCAAATGATAATTTTTCCGCATAAGCCTAGGGCTTCTTTCCTCAAGCCAAACAATAATCACGTTGTCAAGATGAATGGGGTTATTTTAAGTTGGTCCGACAAGGTTAAGTACTTGGGACTAATTTATGATAAAAAACTTATTTTCAAAGAGTACATTGAGAGTATACAAGCCATCGAGCACCTAGAACTGCAGCCCGTAATTCTAATTTAGGCACAGTAGCTTCTTTCAGTGGGGCTACCTTCGATTTCGACGTCACCAGAGTACACGTAGATTTTCCATCCATTTCAAAGCGGAAATATGCCACACATCCGTAGGCGACCTCACTGGCATCTGTGAATATGTGCAATTGCACTGTTCGTATTTCTTTACTGGAACGGGTACCAAAATAGCAGCGAGGAATTTCTACCTTTTCAATCATCGGTAGGGCTTGAGTTCACCTTCTCCAGCTACTGAAAATTTCATCATTAACCGCCTGATCCCAATCTGTGCCACACCTCCAAACGTCTTGCATAAGTATTTTACCATGCACAAGAAAAGGTGCAAGAAATCCCATCGGATCAAAAAAACTCATAGTGCATCTGAGGATGATGCGTTTAGTAGGCCGAACGTTCTCCATGAGGTACGGAATTAGCTCCGCACGTATTCCTGTGGAAAATGTGAACACATCTTCCGTGGGCTTCCAAAGAATTCCCAAAACACGTTCTGCTTCTAACAAAACATTGCCACATATTGACTTCGATTTGGGGCGAGCATCTTCACCCAGTTGTTTAAGCACATCCACAGAGCTACTCACCCAGTTTCGAATTTTAAAACCTGCCAACGAGTGTAGTCGTCTACATAGTGTCGTTTATTTATGGCTTCTGCTGCCGGTGGGTATTTCAGGGACTGCTGCTGGGCGTTCATATTTTTAACAAAATGCGCTGAGCAAGGCGAACACGCTGCTCCGAAAATGACGACATCCATCACATAGATTTCAGGAGACTCTTCTGGTCGCGTACGAAAAAGGAAACGTTGGGCTTGTTTATCTTCATCTCGTACTTTTATTTGATGGAACATTTCCATTATATCGCCTCCGAATCCAACACGTCCCTCGCGAAATCTGCTTATCACTGCTGGTAAGGATATCAGCATATCTGGCCCTTTCAGTAACATATCGTTGAATGAAATGCCTCCAGCCTTTGCCGCAGCATCTAACGTTAGTCGAACCTTGTCCGGTTTTTTAGCGTTTACTACCACATTCAGTGGTAGGTACCACGTCCGTGAAGCAGGAGTTATTTCAATCTCTCTCTGAGTAGCTTCATAAGCATAACCCTTCTCGATATATTTGCTCACTTGATCTGCTACCTTAACTGAAAGTTCCGGGTTATTTTTCAGCCGTTTTTCCAACGAAAGCAGACGTCTCATCGCCATCGGGAAACTATTTGGGAACTTGACATCGTCATTTTTCCATAACAACCCTGTCTCAAATCTATCTCCAACCCGTTTTGTCGTACGCTTCAAAATTTCACGGGCACGCCGGTCTTCATCGGACTCAAGCACGTACGGAGAATTTACACCCGTTTCTTCCACTGCAAAGAAGTTTTGTAAGGTTTTATTCAGCTCTAGATCACATTGGTGTATGCCACAGAACATATCTGTCTGTAAAGGTCTTGGACCGCAAATTGTCCACCCTAATGCACCACGCAATGCAACAGGCTCACCAGCCTTGCCTATTTTTGATTCAATCGGTGCTAGTAACTCCATACTGTCCAACCCTATTAAGATGGTTGGTTCTGCGTCGGTTTGATCGTCTATAGATAGACCAGACAGGTGTGGAAAGGAAACGGTTAGCTCTCGCATCTGGTAACTTTGTCTTGGTAGATTTAGTCTCTCTATCGTTTGCACCTCATTCAGAAGATGCTTCCTATTCCCACCTCTCGCTGAAATCGCTAAACTGACGCGCATCGAAGCCTTCTCGGTTCTACTAACATTCGCTGTCCACTTAAGATTCAGAGGTCCAGCTGTACCAACCAAACCCAATTTATCTGCTAGCGCTCTTTCTAAAAGGGTTTTGGATGACCCTTCATCGAGAAAGGCAAATGTTTCAACCGATTTTTTTCCATTATATAAAGTCACAGGAGCTACTCGAAAAATAACTGCTCGTTTAACATTTTCGTGGGTGAAACAGTTAGACTCCTCCGCCCTTCTCTCACTTGTATGCAACAATGGATGATGTGGTTCATTGCAGCCGTTTATTTTGCATCTAAATTTGTTACGACATGCTTGATTACCGTGACCATATAAGCATAATGTACATAAGCTCAACCGCTTCACTAGGTTAACCCGTTCATTCAAAGAAAGTTTGCCGAAATAATCACAATTCCTAGCCCGATGTCCCGACTTACGGCAGACTGCGCGAGGTTTATCGTCAGTTTTTGCTTTCGACAACGTATGAGTGGTAACTGCTTTCACCGACTCTTCATCATAGTGCGTATTCAGAAATCCCCTCTGTTTAGTAAACACTTTCTCTCGTCTAGAATCTGTTCCCTTCTTTTCACCAATCGGGATCAACTCACTAGCATCATCAACTAGTGATTCCATAAAATCACCAAACGTTCGCAAGGTGACGTGAGATGCACTTCTTTTATACCGTACCCACTGCATTTGATAATCAGCGGGAAGCTTTTCTACCATCTCCTGCAAAAGCACTGGATTGCTCAGATGGTCTAAAAAGTTTGCGGCTTCGATGTGATCGCATAGCTGTTGCGTCACTAACCCGAAATTTATCAAACTCTCCAAATGATCCGATTTAGGAGAATCGGCTTTCTTCGCCTCGGAGATCAATTTCCGAATCAAAAGCTCTGGTCTGCCGAAAACTTTAGCTAAAGTGTCAATTATCTTCGGAACATTTTTTGGCAACAACAGTCTACTGCGCACTGCCTCGAGAGCAGGTCCCTTTAAGCTCTCCTGTAGCCGTATCAAATTTTCTACATCAGAAAATCCACACGCGTCATTAGCGTTTTCGAAAGAACTAAAAAAAAGCGGCCAATCGATAGGGTCGCCTGAAAATATTGGCAGCTTTCTTGGCCATACCTGCCGAGCGGCGATTTGATTTTGTGTCGGCCCCAGCCCGTGTGTAACTACATGATTTGAGTGCGTCGCGACGGTTCCATCGATAGATTGTTTGTTACTCGCAATAGAGAAGTGGGAATGAGGTTTAGAATCATGTGCGGCACTTGTTTCTTCGGGTTTTTCGATAACCGGAGAGAGATGTTGATTATGCAGTGCTGTTCCACCGATATGCCTTTCCGTACCCGGAGGCGGATGAGAACGGTTTTCGTTAGATGATCGATTATTCGAGACATTCGGGTGCCGTAGCGGTGTGCTTGTGAATGGTCTTTGGTTTTCGAAACCCGTTTTGCCATCGGGAACGAGACAGTTTCCAGGAATAACCTTAGGGATCGCGCCGAGACTATTCATGTTAGAAAGCTTCTCTCTTTTCGCTTTTAACAATTCTCGCTGTTGCTCGATCCATAATTGCGTTCTACTGGCTTTACTGACGGCGCTCTTTACAATGTCGGTATCCTCTACTCTTTCCTCTTCTCGAATAAGCGACTCTATCACTTCATATCGCCTTCTCATGTATTCTTGTTGCAAAACCCATTCCTCATCTAGACGCAACAGTTCCAATTCAACTGTGGTACGTCGTAACGAAGCTGAGATCGATCCTCCAGACTTTACCGACGCTGCTCGATTAGAGGCGGGCCTAATTATATTCGCGCACGAATCACAGAACCAGGCTCTGTTTGCAACAGAATCATCCACTCCTACGCATTGGTAATGGTACCAAATACTACACTTGTCGCAAGCAACCATTCCGCGGTCTACTGATGGGGATAACCCACATCTACCACATGTGCAAAATGTTTCATTAACATTCTCCGACGTTGCCATATCGTTGAGCGATAAAATTCTTTGAGACTGTTGGGAATAAAAACTTCTCTGCAGCGATTTTGTGGAAATACGCTCAAAGCTAGAATATATTACGAAATAAAGGTTTCTTAATCTAGATGGCATTTTTAAGGTTATATGAAATGGGACTTACAATTTTAGTTTCCTCCCAATAATTCAGCTTTCGCTGGTACAATAAATTTTCGCGTTAACTGTTTGCGTATGGCAACGTATTTCTTGCTCCTAATCCGTTAGTTTGCTACCTATTACTAATCGTCACGTTTGCCAATGAGATGATGAGTCATCGTTTAACTGACATCTACTTATAATAAGTGACATAATATTTAATTAGAGGGCCTGTCAGTTGACCGTTTACACTTCAGATCTTCCTGATTTGCCTCCAGGATGCACAAAGTCATTGTTCTGCGATGACACAAGCATTTCCGTAAAAGGAAAAAGTCTTCGTGTCATGTGCAGTCGATTGCAGAAAAGTTTAGATATTTTTTCTTCCTACTTGCAAAAGTGGAAAATCTCTCCCAATGCTTTTAAAACTCAAATGATAATTTTTCCGCATAAGCCTAGGGCTTCTTTCCTCAAGCCAAACAATAATCACGTTGTCAAGATGAATGGGGTTATTTTAAGTTGGTCCGACAAGGTTAAGTACTTGGGACTAATTTATGATAAAAAACTTATTTTCAAAGAGCACATTGAGAGTATACAAGCCAAGCGCATCAAATATACGAGAAGTTTATATCCTCTCATTAACGTATAGAGCAGCCCAACTTTGAAACCACGTGTTCAATCATAATTCATCAGTTAACCCTTAACTGGCCCGCTCATCTGATAACAATATGGATCAAATCGGTTTTGGAGTTTCTGAGATAATGAATTTTCGTGATTTTCTCATTTCGGTACATTACAGACGAAGTTACAGTTCGATTAAAGTAAAATTCAATAGGGTGTTATGAGGCAGCTAGACTTATTATTTGACACTAATTTTGTGGAAATCGGGTCAGCCATCTCTGAGAAAAGTGAGTGAGTTCAAGTAGCCTTCGGAATATGTTCCTTTTCATAGCTGGATTTCACATTTTTAAACATAACAGGCAAAATAGGCGTCCGATTGCAAAACAAATCAATAGGGTCTTATGAGGTAACTAGACCTTCCATTTGACACTGATTTTATGAAAATCGGTTCTGCCATCTCTGAGAAACATGAGTGAGATTAAGTAGTCTTCAAAACACGTTTCTTGTTATAACTTTTTAACCACAAGTTTAATCTTAATTAAATTCAAAAGTTAGGGGTATTTCAGGTAGCCCGTTCATTTGAAATCAATTTTGTTCAAATCGGTTGTGTAGTTTTCGAGATAATGAAGTTTCATGATTTTTACATTTTGAACCATAACCTCTAATCTAAAAATCCGATTACAATGAAATTTTATAGGGTCTTATGGGACAACGAGACCTTTCATTTGCAATTAATTTCATTAAAATCGGTCCAGCCATCTCTGAGAAAAGTGAGTGAGAAAAAAATCTGCACATACACACACACACACACACACATACATACAGAAAATGCTCAGCTCGTCGAGCTGAGTCGAGTGATATATGCCGTTCGGCCCTTTGGAGCACTTTTATACTTTCGGTTTTGCAAGTGATTGCTATACCTTTCTAGGAGAAAGGCGAAACGTGTTTTGAAGACTGTTTAATCTCACTCACTTGTCTCAGAGATGGCAAGACCGATTTTCACAAAATTAGTGTCATATGGAAGGTCTAGTTGCCCCATAGGACCCTATTAAATTTTATTGTAATTGGACTTCAACTTTATTAGTTATGTATAATAATGTGAAATCAGGCTATGAAAAGAAACATTATCCTGAGACTGCTTGAACACACCCACTTTTCTCAGAGATGGCTGGACCGATTTTCACTAAATAAGTTGCAAATGAAAGGTCTAGTTGTCTCATAATATCCTACAAAATGATGTCGGACTATAACGTTGTTTTTCATGTAACGAAATGTGAAAATCACGAAACTTCATCATCTCAGAAACTACACAACCGATTGGAACAAAACAGGTATCAAATGGACATGCTGTCTTCAAAACCATCGACGATTTTTACAATGAATAAACATGTGGTCCAAAAGTTATAAATATAAACGTTTTCCGATAAGTTTATATCATTCACTAATTCTTGCCTTTCTTTAAGGAAGGTATAACGATCACTGGCAAAACCGAAGGTATAAAAATGCTCCAAACGGTCAAATGGCATATATCCCTCGACTCAGTTCCACGAGCTAAGCATTTTCTGGATGTGTGTGTGTGTGTGTATGTGCAACTTTTTAACCTAATCCATCCATGCCCCAGTCTAGTCCCGTTCCCTTCCGTCTGCACCCAACAAAACGACAAGAACACGTTTGAACCTTAAGCACAGCTTTGGAATCAGCAACTGCACCCCACTCGAATTCGCCACGACCTGAGAACCCGAGGCCTTCAGTGATATTTTGGCTCAGCGGCACATACCATATGGCCACTTGAACACTAGCGAACAACAACAACGAACCATAACCAGCAACTAGACCCCGCACAATACCTCCAGGACCCGAGAATACAAACCTCTGCCCCAACTCATGACATCGGCCATTCGAAGAGCATCAGACGACCATTCAACAACAAAACACTGATTGAAAAATTCATGCTAGTTTTAAGTTAGACTTAATTTCAGCTCGTAGTCGGCAGCGAGGATAAAAAATTTGCTTTAGTTTTTAAGTCACCAGATATAATTGGCGCCGTTAAACATTAAATTGTATTTGTGCCGTGTCAAATAAATGATATATGAGGAAAAAAAGCGATGACCTGAGGGAAAAATGGGTAGCAAAAACTGTAAATGAATTAAAACGGGTATATTCAAAGGCTTTCGACGATGATCTAAGCGAACCTGTTAAAAACGTGGTTGTTAATATAAAAATTGATGAAAATGCGAAACCAATCGTTCACAAACCATATACCGTCGCGTTCAAACATCGCGAAAAGGTAGCTGAACATTTAGATGCACTCGAATCTAAGGGAATTCTCGAAAAAAATGATCACGCAGAGTGGGCTTCGCCCATAGTCGTAGTGGTGAAACCAAATAAGCAAGACATTAGGGTATGTATGGATGGATCGAAAACGATTAATCCATATATTTCTTCTCACCATTATCCGCTCCCGTTAATAGATGAATTAATCACAAATAAGAGTGGAGCAAAAACGTTTGCAGTGATAGATCTGAGATGAGCCTACCAGCAGTTGGTAGTATCCGATGAAACAAAAAAAAAAACTCGCCCTCAACACTCATAAAGGGTTATATGCCTATAAACGATTACCGTTCGGAGTCAAACCTGCTGCGACACTCTTTCAATCAGTAATGGATAGAATTTTGCAAGTCATACCCAATGTGCAAGCCTATATTGACGACATTCTCAAGTGGTGCTAGAAAGGTTAGTACGATATAACGTCAAAATCAACACCGGGAAGTGTCAGTGGTTTGTCTCCCATGTGAAATATTTGGGTCACATTCTCTCGGAGGCCGGAGTAGCGCCAAATCCAGAGAAAGTGAAAGCGATAACGGCCGTGCCAGAGCCAGCATCACCTACACAGCTAAAGTCATTTCTCGGTATGATTTCGTTTTACTTAAAATTTGTACCAAAACTCAATGTAATGTTGGCCCCCTTGCATGAGCTTTTGAAAAAAGACCGCAAATGGGAATGGAGTTCAGAGTGCCAGTTAGCGTTTGAAAAAAGCAATAAAAGTATAGCTGAAGCACCAATTCTAACGCATTTTGATCCTTCCAAGGCTATCACAGTGACCTGCGATGCAAGCGATGATGGAATCTCGGGAATTCTAAGTCACACCATAAAGGGTGAGGAAAAACCAGTATTTTTTATATCACGAAAGCTATCAAAAGCAGAAAAAAATACCCAATCCTTCACAGAGAAGCGCTGGCGATAGTTTTTGCGATGGAAAAATTCTATAAATACATATTAGGTCAAAAAGTCGCGATCGTTACCGATCACAAACCCCTCGTCGGAGTATTCAATGGTAGAAAGAGTGGACCAACGGTAATTGCTAATAGGTTACAACGATATTTCCTTAGGCTATCGATATTTGATTTCACCCTTGCTTATAAACCAGGTAGAGAAAATTACGCTGCAGACTGTTTATCAAGATTGCCCTTAAATCAGCAACTAAGCCAAGCAGATTTAGAAGAAAGCCTACGCAGCTCCTTAACAGGACTAAACTATTTAGTAGAGGGAAAGAAAATCAACTTGAATGTAGAAATAATCAGTAAACATTCACAAACCGATCCAACAATTTCAACGGTTATTTCTTACGTGGCCAAGTCGACTTGGCACAAAATCATTGAAAAAATTTTATGCAAAAAAAATGACCTAGATATCGAAAAAGGTTGCTTAATTTTTCAAAATCGAACAGTCATTCCAACATCCCTGAAAACTCCCGCATTAGAATTGCTACATGCAAATCACCGCGGAATAGGTAAAATGAAACAAATTGCCAGAATGCACCTATTTTGGGATAATATTAACGCAGACATAGAGGCATGGTCAAATGCATGCAAACAATGTCAACTATTGGGAGTTAATAGAACACCAAAAATTTACGGTAACTGGCCCGCAACCAGTGAACCATTCGAACGAGTTCACGTTGATTTCTTCCAAAAGTTCAACCATACCTTCTTGATACTAGTTGACGCATACTCTCGCTGGCTTGAGATAAAGAAAATGACCAAAACTACAGCCAAAGATATCTCGCAAGAACTAGACAACATATTTTCAACATTCGGGTTTGCAACAACACTCGTGAGCGACAATGGTCCACCATTTAGCAGCAACGAGTTTGAAAGTTATTGCAAAAGACGCAACATTGAGCATATTACATCACCACCGTATCATCCAGCTAGCAACGGGTTTGCCGAAAGAGCAGTTCAAACCACAAAAGCGGTGTTGAGTAAACTAATAAACGGGAACGAGTTTTCTTCATCATTACAGATCGACAATAAAATTCGAACATTTCTACACCACCACCATCAAACACCGACCACAGAAGATGGAATAATTCCCAATCAACGGGTATTTGGGTTCGTCCCACGTACGGAGTTAACCAACATTAGGACACCGAGCGCGAATACTTTTCCTCAACAGGCCGCAGGCAACATCGTCCCAGTGCAGGAGCTCAAACCACGAGACAAAGTCATTTACACATCCAACGTTAACGGCAGAGCTTCCAGGAGTGAGTCACTAATAATCAAAAGTCTATCGAGCTTAATTTATTTGATTGATATAGAAGGTACAATTGAAAAAGCGCATAGAAGCCAGCTAAAAAAAATTCATAAAAAAACGTTTGTACTAAATAGTAGTATAGATACCCCACAAAGCAAAACAGAACATATCAATGCTGACAGTTCTAAGACAGAAGAAGAAAGCATAGGAATCAAAGAACAAGGCATCAAACCATCAACGAGTCCACCTAACTCGTTGAGACGTTCTCAGAGAAAAGGCGTACAAAGACACAGCAACCTGAATTTGAAAAAGCTTACAAAAACAAAACAATGAACTTAGTACTTTATTACATTATACAGATGAGCAAATATTATTTGAAAAATTATTCCTATAGTTATGTATTCTTTTTTTTTTTTGAATATTCTATAATAATAATTAAGTAGATGAACTAAGTAAAAGGGGAAGATGTGATGGGAATGAGAGCCCATCAGTTAGATCACTCAGTTTAGGGTAAGATCACTCATGTTAAAGAATAAATCAGCAGCATGAAGTTGAGTCTCAAACGTTAAGGACGTTTTGTCGGATCCGAAATCCACTTAGGGATTAAAGCGAATTTTCGCTATCGTGACAATTATAATCATATCTGTTATGTATCAAAATGTAAAAATTATGAAACTTCATTATCTCAGAAACTAAAAACCGATTTGAACAAAATTAAACGGGCTACCTAGAAAACCTTTAAACTTTAAATTTCATAAAGATAAGGACTTGTAGTTCAAAAGCTATGGACAGAAGCGTGTTCTGGAGACTATTGAATCTCACTCATGTTTCTCAGAGATGGCTGGACCGATTTTCATAGAATCAGTGTCATATGGAAGGTCCAGTTGCCCCATGATGTGACGTCACACCCGCGCAGAAATACCTTATGTTCCGTCACGCAGGATTTTATCATACGGTACATTTTAGCTTAGTCCGAAAGAGAGTAAAGCCTTCTGTTGAATGAAATGAAAACAGGTAGAGTGTAAAAGCGGGACACGGCCGTCCGCCGTTGTCCCCCAAAAACAAGACCAATTGTAAAGAAAACAGGAAAGATCTTGAAGAAAGACCGCGAACGGTTCTGCTATGCAAGCGTTGGCGATAGCACTTTGTCTTCCGCGATGAATAGTCACTAAAGCCACCGAGGCATTGAATAAACAAAAAAGAACTCGACAAACGGTAGCGTCGCTCAGCGTCGCCCATGCTCACGCGCGGGTTCTTAGCGCTCACGCTAGCGCACGTGTTTTGGAGCACATGTTATAGCGCTCTCAAGTAGTTAATTGTATGTACTAAAAGTTAAGCACGAGAAAGAGACAGGCCAAGACATGCCATAGGCCAGTATAGAACAGCTAGGTATGTGGTGACCGGATCGAAGGGGAAAAGTCTCTCTCTCTGAGTTACCGGTAGGGTATATTTAAGTAGTGATGTACGAAAAATAAAAGTCAGTTAGTCCACCGTTATCTTGTGTATTAATTTCGCGCCAAAGGCGCGTACAGGGATATCTAGTAGAAGAATTCCCTGGTAGGTTATAACCTACACACGTGGTGACAGCGCGTGGTCTTTTCTGCGCCATTGAATCTTTTCTTTAATCTTCGGACGTATCTCGGAAGTCAGACGCGGTCGTAAACTCGGTCGTAGTAATCACGCTAAGGGAGCAAAAAGAAAAAGTAGTGGTTTAAATATCTGTGGTTCAGTGAAAAATGAAATAGTTTTTCGGAGTTTTAATCCAAGTAGTGCTCGCGGAGGAAAAAGAGTGTGTTATTTAAAAAAAAAAAAAAGGAAAAAAAAGAGAACTGAAGGAAAAGTACTTAACGATTTATCGAGGTCAGCAGCTTGGAAAGTAGTGCTGCTAGTGAAAGAGGAAAAAAAAAAGAAAAACGAAAATCGAGAAAAGACGTTGACAAAAAGTGTTCTCTTTTCTCGCTTTTTGGCATGGAAGTGAACTGAGTTGGTGGCAAACCCAAGCGAGTGACATTCGTATGCGAGGAAAAGGTGCTGTGTTTTGCTGCTGAAGACGACTTGTAAAGTGCGATCGTTTTTTTTTTTCATAAGGTGCCGAAGTTACGTAGTGGAAATTGAAGTCAACAACGATGACCGGCCCTGTGTCAAGGATACTCGGGTGAGTGGGTCATTTCCTTTTTTATTATGCGGCATATTGCAAAAGCAGAATAGGTGTTAGACGGTTATGACCATAAATGTCAAGATTAAAAGAGCTTAAGGATTATGTCTACCAGGAGAACCATAATCTGAGCAATAACATAAACAGGCCGAGAACGCGGGCGGCAGTCGCTAATAGAAGAAAATTATTAAGCGACGCCTTAAACGACTTTTCGGAAATTTTAAAAGAGTATGAAAATTCGAATTTAACGCCAGAACGTTGGAATAGATTAACAGATCAGTACACACTTGTTCAATCGAAAGTGTGTCTGGCATTGAAAATCTTAAATAACTCGGCGATTGTTCCTGAGCCAAACAAAAATAGAAGATTATCAGAAAATTGTCTTGAGTTTGAGACATCAGATCTTGCAGAAGATCAGTTGGCGAACTTAGAGCGATCGGTGATTTTTGAAGATCCCCCGCTTTCATCGACCCTTGTAGAAACTCAGGAATCAAGGGGTGAGAAGCACACAGTGAATTAACATCTATTGAATCTTTTTTTTAAAACTGATAGAACAAAAAATTACCAAATATAAAACCATTTAGGAGCTATTGACGATAGAAGAGAACGACGGAGAGATACACATTAGGAGACATAAATGACCTTGGAGACTACATTAGGCGAACTACAATCGTAACAAATCTTCAGTGGTTCGTAATAATAACGATTTACAGGTTATCACATCGACTTGGGTCGAGAGGCCAATTTGTATAAACAATCAATTCGCGCCGCTGCTGCGCGGTTGATTTTATTTCTCAAACGGCAAGCAATAAAACTCTCGGCACGACAAGTGCACGCAAGCGATTTTCGTTCATTTGCCCAACAAAATAATTAAACTGGCAGAGCGGGAAGCAAACGGGCGGTAACACCGCTAGCAAATCGAATTTAAGAACGCAAACAGATACTCGCAGAGCTGCGCACATGGAAATCACCTTAATTATTCTAAGAGAGAATTTTAGCACACGGGTGGCTACGTTATCGTTAGCAAATATAAAAAGGGTAAAGTCGCATTTCATTAATGTCCAATAAAGAGCGTGAGAGCGGTAACTACGAATTGCGCGCTCACACGTTGCATACAAAAGTTAGTCAGTTGTACTAATTGTCGGGTACGCTGTCTCTGTTTATGAATTTTGCAGTGTTATTGCGATCAGCTGTGCCAGCCACGGCTAAGGTCGTATTTTGTAAGCATCAATTTTAATGGCCAATGGTAAGAACGTTTTGCTACCATACATGGCTTACCAGTAGCGGTGAATTGCTAAGAGGGTAAAAAAAATGGATACATCTATAAGCGCAACGCGCGCAGCGATGGTGACATATCCACCGGAAGAGTAAATAGTAACCGACGGCAGAGATATATAATGTTGGAAGTTTACGTTAAAATATTATTTCATGAATAAGGAATGGCACCTTACGCCATCTAATGTAACCATTAACAATCTTTGATTAATTTAATTACACTAAATAGAAATGATTTTTTTAAATAATCATTTAATTACTATGAAAACCTAAAGTTATTTATTTAATTAATGAAGATAAACGTTGAACCGTTGACACTAAATGGTTCGAAACTTGGTGTTCAGATTTTTTGATGGCGCGACGAAGAAATTAGAGTCGGTCACGCTACGTTATCACATCTGGTCAACAGAATCGTTAGTGATACCTAGAAAAAAAAGAAGAAGGCTACATAAGCCTTGTATAGTCTTATAGTATTTAGTCCGCAGTACCTTTTATTGTTTTTATGAAATATATATAAAATTTTATATTTATAATGGAGTACACGTTTCCAAAAGCAGATGCCATGCAGTGCATCCCAGAATTTGATGGATCACTAGACGGACTAGAAGCGTTCGTTTATCATATCGAGCATTTTGCTCGGGAGATACCAGAAGGAGTATCACACGCTCCACTGGTTTATATCATTCTATTAAAACTAAAAGGCAGAGCTGCTGCCGCAATACATAGAATTAACGCAAATGCTTGGCCACAGGTTAAGCAGAATTTATTAAAGGAATTTGGGGATATTATACGCATCGAGGCAGTTATAAATCAAGTAGAAACATTGAAACAGGAAGCGAATGAGACCTTTCCTGATTATAAAAAGAGGATATTGAAAATTAAGGAGCAAATCGACTCCTACGAAACTAATTTTACGAAGTCATGCATGATAGTTAGTCTTCGATTACACTTTATGGCGGGTTTGTGTGACACCGCATTGAAAGAAGCTGCTCAAGGTAAACGAACATTGAAGTTAGAAGAGCTGCTGGATGACTTAGAGGATTACTACCATGAGCGTAATCACATTCTGGAAATAGAACATAGAATACAGGGCCTAGAATTGGTCGAAAGACAGCGCGATGCGCTTAGACAATTTAATAGTAGCAGAAATATTTTTACAATAAATCACAAAGACGCTGATTATAGCAACAGCCGTCTTGGAAGAAATGAATATTATAATTACAAAAATAGAGATAGAATAATTTACAGACAAAACAATTATAACAATATATGTGGATCTAGCGACGGTGATCGATCCAAATACATTTATCGCACAGCGCGTTCCTACCGGCGAAGCCAAGGGGACTACGCCCATGGTTGGAAATATAATTATTATGGTCAAGATCGACCAACTGATAGGAGGTACAGGAATTCGTATACCCGGATGCCTCAGAAAATGCTTATGGTAGCCAACATTAATGAAAGAAGTAGTAATTTGCAAAAAGAAGGTATTTTGGATCCTGTTGCACAGGAATATTTTAACGAGGATTTAGCAGAAATTTGCGAAGATGTTGACTGGCGGAGATGTACCGATGAGCCCAGCAATATAGAAATAGCCGATTGGAGGACCGCATGCAATCACATAAGAGACAACAGTACTTGTGTGGCTAAGCGAGTATATTACGATGTCAGAGGGCACTTAATGTTAACCCTACTGGCTAAGCAGAATGTCAAATTTACGTTGAACCTGATCTTAGATACAGGTGCATGTGCGAATATAATTAATGCACGCATTGTGAATCTTTTGAATGTACCGGTAAATACACAGGACGTAACCACTTTTGGAGGTATCGGCCAAGACATTGTGCGTACCTCAGGTACAATTATGTTGGATTTAATAGTCGGAGACTTTTTGATCCCGACGCAATTTCATATATTAGAAAATTTGCCAAGCGACGGATTAATCGGCGCAGAATTCTTAAAGAGGCATACGCTTCAAATAGGAAATAATTTTGATTACATAGTGTTCAAGAAACACGGAAACAGAAGTCCGGACGACTTGAGTCCGTGGAGTATGCCCAAAGACGAAGTCCTTAGTCAACATGTTTATGTGGCAGCCAGAAATAGAGTTATGGTGCAGAACGAGTTGCCAGATACTAGCAACACAGCCCGCAATGAGGCTGACGTAGACAAAAACGAAATAAATAGAGAGCACCAAACATATCGAAATGAAGAGCCGAAGAACAATTTTCTTGACTCGAAGAATACTATAATGCCCGAGTTGGACCTAGACTCGAGGCTTGACTATGACCTGTTGGAGCACAAGCTGACACCAGAGTCAAAAGGAAATGCAAGAATTGAAAAACTACGGCAAGTGCTGAATTTGGCGCACTTGCCTGATAGAGAATTCAGGACAGTGAAGAATATAGTTGAAAGCTATGCAGATATTTTCTTTTTCGAAGGCGACAGGTTAACCACTACTGACGCCGCCGTACACACGATAGAAACTTCATCGGAGGTGCCTATCAATAAGCGGCAATATAGATTTCCGGAGGCCACGAAACGGCACATTAATAAGGAAATCGATGAAATGAGGGCGCAGGGTATTATTAGACCCAGCACTAGTCCCTGGAATGCACCGGTGTTATGTGTACCAAAGAAACCGGATGCTGACGGAAATAAAAGATACAGAATTGTGGTAGACTTTAGATCATTGAACGAAGTTACCAAGCCGTTTGTATACCCAATACCTCTTATAAATGAGATATTGGATAATGTTGGAGGAGCAAAATATTTCTCCTCAATTGATTTAAAATCGGGGTTCTATCAAGTCCCGATAGACCGCCGAGATGCGGCTAAGACGGTGTTTTCCACTCCCAAAGGCCACTTCGAATTTACACGGATGCCGATGGGGCTAAAGAACAGCCCCTCAACATTCCAAAAACTTATGAATACTGTTCTCTTTGAGATAGGGGACGTGAAAGCTTTTGTCTACCTCGATGATATTATAGTTTTCGGTGACACTATCACCGACCATAATGATAACTTGCGAAAAGTATTACAAGCTTTGCGCAAACATAACTTAAAAATAGAACCATCAAAGTGTCAGTTTTTGAAAAAGGAACTGGAGTATTTGGGTCATGTCGTTAATGAAGAAGGCATAAAACCCACCAATGCAAATATTAAGGCCATTCAAAGCCTTAAGCCACCCACAAACGTAAAAGGTATAAGGTCATTTCTGGGAACAGTAAATTTTTACGGGAAGTTTATCCCCAACATCGCGGAAAAGCGCAAGCCGCTGAATGATTTGTTGAAGAAAGACGCTAAATTTGTGTGGGGAAAAGAATGTCAGGAAGCGTTCGAATTCCTTAGAAACGCACTGATTACAGAGCCAGTTTTAGTCCGGCCAGATTATCAAGACACTTTCGTTATTACGACAGACGCTAGCAATTATGCTATTGGAGCCGTCCTGTCGAATGAAAAATCCATGCACCGGCCGATCGCGTTCGCGAGTCGTGCACTTGTAGGTGCAGAGACCAGATATCATATCATAGAAAAGGAACTATTGGCGATTGTATGGGCCATAGAATATTTCAAACATTACATTTTTGGTCAAAAGTTTATCGTTTACACGGACCACAGACCACTTATAGCTATTTGGAGGCTCAAAGAGACATCTCCAACGCTGACAAGATTGAGACTAAAGTTGCAGGGTTTGGATTGCAGCATCAGGTATAAACAAGGTAGCGAAAATATAGTCGCCGATTTTTTGTCACGTTTATCAGATGGGACGTGTCAGGGGCAGGAAAGTTCACCCCACAGGCAGATAGCCATGATTACGCGCCAGCAGAAACGCCTGCTAGAGCAGCAGAAGAACGCTTCGGATGATTTGAACGGCACAATACAAGATTTGAGTGCCATAGACATTGCGGACATCGCTGAGGACGAGGATGAGCAACAACTCGTCAACATTTCATATGATGACTTTTCACAGGCATTATCAAATGACCTGATACCAAGTGAGACGGTGGAAGTCTCGAAGAGAATATTGGACGAGAGGAATATCGAAGCTCGTCTTGTCATTTTGAACAGTCGGACGGCGTACAGAGAACTTCAGACACTGTATCAGCTGTCACAAGGATTGAAAGACTACGTAGAGGATGGTGTACTCAAATTTAAAGACAAGAAGGTGGGTGGTTTCATAGTAGACGGCAGCGAAAGTTCATTAATCGATTGCCGGAAATTTTTTTCACAATTTTTAGATAGCTTCAATAGGAGCCCCACGGCAGTAAAGGCAGCCGGGGTCATTCACCTAATATCCTTCAGAAAAATCAAGCAGCAGGAGGTTCTGCAAATGATTCAGTTCCTAGCGGGTAAGCTAGAAAAACAAATAGTATTATATAATGCTAATAGCGAGCGTACAGTAATTGCGCCAGATCAAGTGGAAACAATTTTAAAGGAATTTCACGATGCACCCTTAGGAGGGCACGTAGGAGCGCGACGAATGCGCCAAAGAATTGGCACACTTTTTACGTGGGCTACGATGAAACGGGATATCGAGAACTACGTTCGGCAGTGTGATTCCTGCCAAAAGAACAAAATTGGAAGATCAAACAAGATACCGATGCAGATCACCACAACCGCATCGGAGCCATTTGAAAAATTATACATGGATATAGTAGTATTACCCGAGTCCGACTTAGGAAATCGTTATGGTCTGGTCATGCAAGACGACCTAACTAGATATTTAACTGTCGCACCTATGGAAAACCAAGAAAGCCAGACGGTAGCGAGGACTTTTGTAGAGAATTATATTTGCAAATTTGGCGTACCGTTGGAGTTAGTTACAGATAACGGTGCGAATTTTGTAAGCACACTCATGAAAGATGTGTGCAAAATTTTGAAAATTAAGAAAATAACGACGAGTCCGTACCACCCACAAGCAAATTTGGTGGAAAGATCTAATCGGGAGTTAAAAACTTACCTAAGGCAATTTATTGGCGGAAAACCGCACACGTGGGATAACTTACTCCCATTTTTTACGTTTCAGTATAATACTTCAGTAAACTCATCAACGGGGTACACCCCTTTCGAATTGTTGTATGGACGTACAGCACGCATTCCCACCTCCATTTACAAGCGGAATGGAGTGGACAATTTGACATATGAAACATATACACAAGAGATGAAAAAAATATTTTTTGACCTCCACGCGAACGCACAAGCCAACCTGAAAAGGAGTAAAGAGAACCGCAAACAAATTTACGACAGATCATCTAATGATTACAAACCCATGTGGGGTGAACAAGTATTAGTGAAGGCCGTAGCGACTGGTGCAGGCCAAAAGCTTCAGAACATATGGAGAGGACCATATGAAGTAGTGGACATTCCAAGCGAAATGACCACAGTAATTAGAAACGGAAATCGTTTAGAAAAAGTTCATAATAACCGGCTTGAGCGTTATTATGACTGAATATATGAACTTAAACTATGCTTTCAAGGTTAACGGACAGAATATATTTAATGAAATACGATATTGGAGGGCATGAGTTATAATAGCAAGCACCTAAAACTGTATGAAAAAGTAAGGTGGAAGTAAAATATAGGCGTGAAAAAATACGAAAAGTCGCCGAGAAAGATGAATGATTTTATTGAAGAAGCAGAACCAAACGAAAAAAATATACTGAAGTTAAGGCGTGAAGAAATAGAAAAAGTCGCCGAAAATATCAAGAGCCTTTCAATGACAGGAATCAAAAGGCGTAACAAGGTTTAAAAAAGGAAATGACGTGAAAAAATACGAAAAGTCGCCGATAGAGATATACAGCCTTTGAGGATACCGGTCAAATGGCATAACACAATTGAAAAAATTAAAATACGAATGGAGGCGTGAGGGACGAGTAACCCAGCCGATAACAGTTAAATAAATAGAAAACTTGGGGAATTTGAATGACTAGAATGACCTGGAATGTGGTGATGGAAAATTAAAGAGTTAATAGAAATTGAAACAGCATTTGTTTGTTTTTTGTAAAATGCAAATGTAAACATGGGAAAATTATATAGTGAACAAAGACCTCATGAAAACGAGATTTGATTAATGGCTGATGGCCCAATGAGAAAAGAAAACCGATTAATGAAGTATTGGATTTTTTTTTCTTTTTTTGAAAGGGAGAAAACTTAAATGACGGAAAACAATAGAACTAGGAGAGACTTTGGACAAGAAGGCTAAACCTACCGGACAAGGAGACTGCTGACTTTAAGAGATTCAGACTATTCTAATTTTAGTTAAGGACGAGCGAATGTAGACAACGGGGGTGGTTACCCAAAATGATTGACGGGAGTGCAAATTGAGTGAGAGAAAAACAAGGGAATAACCGGCCCAGGATGATTGAGTGTGCGAGTTTTCGTTTATCTCCTAACCTTCTTATCTTTCAGGAATCTCTAAAGCGGGCGGTCGCACCTTCGGACGGAAGGGGGAGAGGTACTATGCAGGCAACTGCATACTAAGGTGAAGTGTAAGTAAAGTAAGTATGACAGTATGACAGTAGCAAGAGACGAATCGAAACTAAATAATTACAGATTCAAAAGAGATGCAAAAGATTAAAGAATAAAGCAGATGAGAAAGTGACGGGACATTTTTAGTGCAAATAGAAGGTGATATGAGGTGTTGAGAACACGCCAGTTATTAGACGAACATTGTATATGAAGACAGAAGAAAACGATAAATATTCAATCAACGCGGTTTGTACAATTAAAAGATTTATTTATGAAACGGACAGAAAATACCTGACAAAGGAAAAAAAAAATTTTGAACCGATGCGGTTTGTTCGAAGAAAACATGATGAAACAAAGATAAAGAGATGAAAGAATAATCTATTGTGTCGAAATAGACTCATTTTATGTAAATCGAAAAAGTTTTAGGAAAATGAAAGAAGATTTTTAACGTGAAAAAGCAATGAGATGGAAAAAAAATGCAATTAAAGCAAATCATTTAAGCTACTTAATAAAATTGAAGAAAGTCATTTGAAGAAGTTTTTGATAAAAAAAAGGCAATAATGGCAATAATGGGCCACAAGATAAGTTAAACTGATATTTTAACGCGGAAAGAAAAGCCTAATACAGATAAATGAATTGATATGTGTCGAAATGATTCTTAATGTAAAACAAAAATAACCATCGAATACCAAAGTTAGAGAATGTATGATGAAAAAAAAAAGTTAAGCAATGCACATTTGAAATGTTATGTTTGTAAAATCGTATAAAACAAATGATGTACGTCTTAGTAGGGGGAAAAACCGAATTATGTCATCCGAACAAGAAGAAAAATACGGGCCTAGATTGTAAGTAGAAGCCTAGGGTAGAATATAGAATGTAGAATGTGTAGAATGAAGCCCGTACGCGAGTGAACAGTAATTTTAAACAGCAAGTGGAAAAAGTAACAAAACGAAAAAAAGAATTGGTGAAATAATGGCAAAAAAAAATAATGCACCACTTGCTAAGTAGGGCAGCTAGCATCTAAAAATTGACAACGAGACGAGTTCCCGATCCTCGAAGACGACCGAGGTGATTACAACGGATGCTGAGATGGGGGCATACCATGATGCCCAGTACAGCGCGAAAAGGAAAGCAGACGGTTGCGAGGGGAGTTGAACGGCGGGTGTCTATGGTCGAGATGGAGGTAAACTCAATCAAATCAAGAACTCAATCAATGCGGCTCATGGTCGAGCCAGAATCGAGACTTCAGAGCGAAGACGAATACAGCAAACTACACAGCGAAGGGCGTAATAATTGGTTCCAAATATATATTACTCAGTAAGAGTTATTGACTTCTACAAATAAGGATTCGAGGTCAGAGCCAAACAAGCAAAATGACGCTATAAAATTTTACTCGTGTTTAATCAACTATGTTCTTTCCGCACTACACTTTGAAGATGTGCGCACATATGTTAGCGGGTAATTATACACCCCGCGCAGGCGGTTAAAGATGCTAAACCAAGTGACTGCATTATGCAACAGAGCCGGTGGCAATCGCTAATCATTTCGCCACACGGCGCGTAACAATACTATAAGCCAAATAAAAATACAGCCGATCTATGTCAAAGGGACACGGCTAACCCAACATTGAGGTTCAACAACAAACTCTGAACAGTCGTAAAACAGCCAGATGTACTGCAGCCTTAATTAAAGTGCAATGGTAACCTTGGAACTATTGTAAATAACTCGATGAAGCCTTAAGGATAAGTTCGCGAGGATGACATCACAAACAACCGATGAGAACCTCTACTGCCAGACGCACCCTTCCGTTTCAAACCCCCTGTAACCCGTCGCTTGAATCCGACAGCCAAGCAGCGGATATCTACAAGGCGCAGCGCACCAGGCGAGCGAACATTTGTCAATTTGTTATGAAGAAAATCCATGTCTGAAAACGTTAATTTATGTAGAAATGATATGTATCACTATTGTAATTAATTGATTTTTACGTGCAAAGGGAAGAAGGAATATCATGAAAACGAATATGTATATAGTAGCATAAAAATGCGAAAAATATTTGTTATGAAAAACACACCTATCGGCCGTCATAACGGACCATGTGACCATCATCTCTTCTAGATAATGGCCAACTAGGCGGGGTGGCAGATGTGACGTCACACCCGCGCAGAAATACCTTATGTTCCGTCACGCAGGATTTTATCATACGGTACATTTTAGCTTAGTCCGAAAGAAAGTAAAGCCTTCTGTTGAATGAAATGAAAACAGGTAGAGTGTAAAAGCGGGACACGGCCGTCCGCCGTTGTCCCCCAAAAACAAGACCAATTGTAAAGAAAACAGGAAAGATCTTGAAGAAAGACCGCGAACGGTTCTGCTATGCAAGCGTTGGCGATAGCACTTTGTCTTCCGCGATGAATAGTCACTAAAGCCACCGAGGCATTGAATAAACAAAAAAGAACTCGACAAACGGTAGCGTCGCTCAGCGTCGCCCATGCTCACGCGCGGGTTCTTAGCGCTCACGCTAGCGCACGTGTTTTGGAGCACATGTTATAGCGCTCTCAAGTAGTTAATTGTATGTACTAAAAGTTAAGCACGAGAAAGAGACAGGCCAAGACATGCCATAGGCCAGTATAGAACAGCTAGGTATGTGGTGACCGGATCGAAGGGGAAAAGTCTCTCTCTCTGAGTTACCGGTAGGGTATATTTAAGTAGTGATGTACGAAAAATAAAAGTCAGTTAGTCCACCGTTATCTTGTGTATTAATTCCGCGCCAAAGGCGCGTACAGGGATATCTAGTAGAAGAATTCCCTGGTAGGTTATAACCTACACAATGATACCCTATTGATTTTTTCTGCAATCGGACTATTACTTTTCCTGTTGTGTTTAAAAATGTGAAATCCAGCTATGAAATGAAGAAAATATTCCGAAGACTACTCAAACTCACTCACTTTTCTCAGAGAATGTTGAACCGATTTCCACAAAATTAGTGTCAAATGAAATGTCTAGCTTCCTCATAACACCCTATTAAATTTTACTGTAATCGGACTTCATTTTCTAAGAAACAACACAACCGATTTGAACAATACTGATTTCAGATGAACGGGCTAGTTAAGGGTTAACTGACGAATTATCATGATTGTACACGTGGTTCAAAAGTTGTGAAAAGCAAGTCATATTCGATATAGAAAAAAATCTTACTATAAACAATCGAATCAAATATATATTTCAACGAATAATATATCGAGTCTACATATAATCGAGTCCAACCTATATATGAGCCGTTGCGGAACAGAGTGGTCTAAAGACCATTTTTTTCAAAAATGAGTTTTTTGCATAAGCCGCATCTACTCAAGAAGCTGAAGTTAGGAGACTAGAAAAATTACATAAAATCGAACTTTAAAGCTGATTTATACCATGTTGAAATTTCGTCCGAAACAAAATGGCCGTTCTGTTTCGGAGCAGAGTGGTCTATGTACATAAATCGAGGTAATACCGTCATGTAATATGTGACATGTAACATGTTACATGTGATATGTAATTTGTCAATTGTCCTGTAACATGTTACACGTGATTTGTAACATGTTACACGTAATGTAACACGAAAAATGTAACATGTCAAATATCATGTTATATGTAACATATTGTGTTACATGTAATGTTACATGTGACATGCCATGTACACCATATAACATGTGACACTAGCCATTTCATACGTCATTTTTATTTATGTTCATGTACAACGTCATTTTTATTTATGTTGATGTACATAGACCACTCTGTTCCGAAACGATACGACGATTCCAGTAAAATATATATGAAGTCAGAGTGGTCTATAAACATTGGTGAGATAAAATCACCGATTTCGCAAAGAAACTGTTAATTATTTGTATCCCAATGTTAAACCACTTCATAACCTTTATATAAAAACATTTTGTTTGAAAAAATCCGTTGAACACAGTTTTATTCAGAGATTTTTCGAAAATTGCATCTCCTGAACAATTTGCTCGATGGCACATAGACCACTCTGCTCCGCAACGGCTCATATGAGTACAGTGACGTTTCGATTATACCACGATCAAAAAAAAATCGCGTCATATATTTGAAACATATTTGTTTCATGTTATTCGCATGTGTTATTGTATGTTCATATATGTTTGAAGATTAAGTTTTAAATGTTCGGTATGGTTTCACTGCTACCAATTGTGTCGTGTAAATCTGTTTTAACAAATAATAAGTACGAATGAGAAAGGCTTGGTCTGACCGCTAGGTGGATTAATTTGAGTTTTATATGTGTAGATTACAACATCAATTTTTTAGAATCTAAACAGTGAATATACATTTATTGGATTGAAGCGTTTAATAAATCTATTTTTACAAATAAAAGTTTGAATGAGAAAGGCTGGGTCTGATCGCTAGGTGGACTAATTTAGGTTTTTCTCGCAAAACTCTTGGCCGAGCAACGAAAAGTCAGTAGAAGAACTGCCACCGATAGGAAAGTTAATACAGTCCACTTGAAAGGCACAGTTGACAGGACGACAGGGATCCAATCCGCCTTTTTGCCTTTCTCCTAGAAAGGTATAGCAATCACTGGAAAAACCAAAGGTATAAAAGTGGTCCCAATGGCCGAATGTCATATACCACTCGACCCCTTTCGACGAACTGAGCATTTTCTGTATGTATGTATGTATGTTTGTGTGTATGTGCAACTTTTTTTTCTCACTCACTTTTCTCAGAGATGGCTGGACCGATTTTCATGAAATTAATTGCAAATGAAAGGTCTAGTTGCGCCATAGGTTGCTATTGAATTTCATTGTAATCGGATTTTTAGATTAGAGGTTAATAATCACGAAACATCAATATGTGTAATAATCACGAAACATCAATATCTCAGAAACCACACAACCGATTTTAATAAAACTGGTTTCAAATGATCGGGCTGTTTCAGAACCCTTAACTTTCAAATTTTGTTAAGATTGAACATATGGTTCAAAAGTTACGTAAAGAAAAGTTATCCTGAGGTTGTTTAAACTCACTCATTTTGCTCAGAGATGGCTGAACCGATTTTCACACAATTAGTGTCAAATGAAAGGTCTAGTTGCCCCATAGGTTGCTATTGAATTTCATTGCAATCGGATTGTAACTTTGTCCGTTGTTTATAAAAATGTGAAATCACATAAAGAAAGTAAACATATTGACTTCCTCCTAACGATCACTGGCTAATTAAAAGGTAGAAAGGTGATCCAAATGGCCGAATGTCATATACTACTCGACTCAGTTCAACGAATCGAGCATTTTCTGCATATATGCATGTATAGGTGTATATGTTTGTGTGTGGGTGTGTACGTTTGTATGTGCACCTTTTATACGCACTCACTTTTCTCAGAGATGGTCTGACCGATTCTTTCTATCTTGGTGTCAAATGAAGGGTCTCTTTGCCGCTTAGGTTGCCATTGAACTTCATGGTAATCAAACTTTTAGTTTTGGCGCTCCGTCAGAATGTGAAAACGCTCTTGTATCTCAAAAGCTATGAACATAGTTGAATTTAAATAAATGGGCTTTTGAACCCTTAAACAATGAATTTCATAATGTTTAAACATGTGGTTTGAAAGTTATAGAAAGAAACGTAACCCGCAGACTGTTTAAAACTATAGCTACGATCAAAACATGTGGCCTCAACATCATTTACTATTGTACTTTTCCAATGTTTGCGGCCTTGCACGGGATTGAAGTTGAAATTAAAAGTCATTTCTATCATTTCACATTTTGCCTTTCTCCTAGAAAGGTATAGCAATCACTGCAAAAACTAAAGGTATAAAAGTGCTCAAAAGGGCCGAATGTCGTAAACCACTCGACTCAGTTTGACGAGCTGAGCATTTTCTGCATGTGTGTGTGTATGTGTGTGTGTGTGTGTGTGTTTGTAACGCTCTTTCAATCTCACTCGATTTTCTCAGAGATGGCTGAGCCGATTTCAATGAAATTAATTGCAAATGAAAGGTCTAGTTGCCCTATAAGGCCCTATTGAATTTTATTGTAATCTGACTTCTAGTTTAGAGGTTATGTATCAAAATGTAAAAATCACGAAACATCAATATCACAGAAACTACACAACCGATTTGAAGTAAATTGGTTTCAAATGAACGGGCTACCTAGACAACCCTTAGAAGAAGATTGAACATGTGGTTCAGAAGTTATGGAAAGAAACGTGTTTTGGAGAATACTTGATCTCACTCATGTTTCTCAGAGATAGCTGGACCGATTTTCATAAAATCAGTGTCATATAGAAGGTCTTGTTGCCCCATAAGACCCTATTGATTTTTTTTGCAAACGGATTATTATTATGACTGTTATGTTTAAAAATGTGAAATCCAGCTATTAGAAGAAATATATTCCGAAGACTACTTGGACTCACTCACTTTTCTCAGAGATGGTTGACCCGATTTCCACAGAATCAGTATCAAATGAAAGGTCTAAATGAAAGGCTGCCTCATAACACGCTATTGAATTTTGCTGTAATCGGACTGTAACTTCGTCTGTAATGTGTCGAAATGTGAAAATCACGAAATTTCATTATCTTAGAAACTACACAACCGATTTGAACAATATTGTTATCAGATGAACGGGCTAGTTAAGGGTTAACTGATGAATTATGATAGAACACGTGGTTTCAAAGTTTGGCTGCCCTATACGTTACCTTTTCATTTGATTGTAATCAAACTTAAGAAACCGTTATGTTTTAATTTGAAAAACAACGAAAGCCTATTATCTCAAGTATTACACGACTTATTTGAACATGACTAGTGTCATACAAACTTATCATCTCTCAAACTTACAAATAACAATCTTCATAACAATTTGATATGCTGTTCAAAAGTTTTGGAAGGAAAAGAAATTCAAAGACTATTCAACACTATACCTGCTTTGATCAATATATATGGCCTCAACATGATTTAAATGTGGTATCGTACTATCTGAACGTTCCCGGTATCGCTCGTGATTAAATTGTTCGAAATTTCATTTCTTTTATTTCGCTATTTCTTAAGCACTAACATTACGTCAAATTTCATATTTTATACCTGAATTACAACATCAATATTTTATAACCCAAAGAGTGAATATACCTTTATTGGATTTAAGCATTCATGTAAATCTATTTTCACAAATAACAAGTTTGAATGAGAAAGGCTGAGTCTGACCGCTAGGTGGATTAATTTAGGTTTTTAAGACATGAAATGAGTTGAGTTTTTCTCCCACGCTCAGATGGTCACTATGCGAACGTTTTCCTATTCCCACTCGAAGCCGGGACAATGCACTTCGACAGAGGAACTAGAGTTAATTCTGATTTAAACGATTTAAACGCATTACGAGAAATTCTTGGTGCTTCTTCAACAACAGCGACACTTCTTTTTTTTAAGGGGGGGATTTGTTAGTAGCTTAAGTATTTATGATAAATATCAGTAAGTAATGGGTATGTGTGTCCAATCCCAAATGGTGACTTCTCAACACTGTTAAAAATTTGTAATTCTAATTGTTAGGATTTGTTTGCTTTCGCAATTAGAACTTATCGTTCGTAGGGATTTAAACCTACTTGTCAGAAAAGGGGAAGTAAACTTATAACTAACCTCATTGCTAACTTATTGGCTATAAAGAGAGCTTATCGTAGCAATTGAGGATTGCAACGATTTTTGTCGAAAATTGTTAATAATTTTATTTGACATAGCTTCTAATGGTTCAACACCAGTAAGTCTATGTAATTCGAGTGCACCAAACCAAGGAGGACGCTTCAAAATCATTTTCAGAATTTTATTCTGAATCCTTTGGAGCGTTTTCTTCTTTGTTTAACAGCAACTTGACCAGATCGGTACAGCATGAAGCATTGTTGGTCTAAAAATTTGTTTGTAAATCAAAAGATTGTTCTTTAAACAAAGTTTAGAATTCCTGTTAATGAGAGGATATAAACAGCTCGTATATTTGGTGCACTTGGCTTGTATACTCTCAATGTGCTCTTTGAAAATAAGTCTTTTATCATAAATTAGTCCCAAGTACTTAACTTTGTCAAACCAACTTAAAAGAACCCAATTCATCTTGACAACGTGATTATTGTTTGGCTTGAGGAAAGAAGCGCTAGGCTTATGCGGAAAAATTGTCATTTGAGTTTTAGAAGCATTGGGAGAGATTTACCACTTTTGCAAGTAGGAAGAAAAAATATCTAAACTTTTCTGCAATCGACTGCATATGACACGAAGGCTTTTTCCTTTTACGGAAATGCTTGTGTCATCGCAGAACAATGACTTTGTGCATCCTGGAGGCAAATCATAAAGATCTGAAGTGAATATGTTGTACAGGACTGGGCCCAATACTGAACCTTGGGGCACACCCGATCTGACAGGAAATCTATCAGATTTTGAATTCTGATAGACAACCTGCAGAGTTCGATCAGTAAGATAATTTTTTAAAATTTTGATTAGGAAAATTGGCAAATTAAAAGTTTGCAATTTCGCAATCAAACCTTTATGCCAAACACTGTCGAATGCTTTTTCTATGTCTAAAAGAGCAGCTCCAGTGGAATAACCTTCAGATTTGTTAGCTCGTATCATATTAGTAACTCTGAGCAATTAATGAGTTGTGGAGTGCCCATGGCGAAATCCAAACTGTTCATTTGCAAAAATTGAATTTTCGTTGATGTGTGACATCATTCTGTTAAGAATAATTCTCTCAAACAGTTTACTTATTGAAGAAAGCAAACTGATTGGTCGATAACTTGAAACTTCAGCTGGGTTCTTATCCGGTTTTAAAATTGGAGTAATTTTTGCATTTTTCCATAATTTGGGAAAATATGCAATTTTGAAGCAGCAATTGAAAATTTTCACTAAAAATTCCATTGTGCTCTCAGGGAGATGTTTGATTAGTATATTAAAGATTCCATCGTCACCAGGTGCTTTCATATTTTTGAAATTTTTAATAATTGATTTAATCTCATTCAAGTTAGTTTCAATTATTTCTGCAGGTAAAAATTCTGGGAAGAAATTAAATCAAATTGACGTGTGACTTCATTTTCAATTGGACTCACAAAATTCAAATTTGAGTTATGAACACTCTCAAACTGCTGAGCAAGTCTTTGAGCCTTTTGTTCATTTGATACAAGAAAACGTTCACCATCTTTTAAAAGTGGAATAGGCTTTGAAGGTTTCTTAAGAATCTTCGACAGCTTCCAAAAGGGTTTTGAATATGGTTTCAATCTTTCAACTTTAGTCTCAAAATTTTGATTTCTCAGAATAGTAAATCTATGTTTAATCTCTTTCTATAAATCTTTATAAATAGTTTTAAAAACAGGGTCACGAGAACGTTGATATTGACGTCTGCGGACATTTTTCAAACGAATTAGAAGTTGAAGATTTTCGTCAATTATTGGTGAATCAAATTTCATTTGAGCCTTTGGAACAGAATAATTCCTGGCATCAACAATTGCATATTTTAATGCTTCCAAAGCGGAATCAATATTCACTTCGTTTTGCAAATCAAGCTCATTATTGAAATTTCTCAATCAAAGAACTAGTTATCGGTTTCCGTTATACTCTACTAGATTTTTTGGAAATAAATATTGAAATTCAGTCCGCAAATATATATTTCGACTGTGACGTACAGTCTTCCTCAGTGCTTATGTGGACTGGTAAAGAGCAAAGCGTAAATCCTGTTTTTTTTATTTGTAGTAGGTAAGGTAGGTCTGGGGTTTTTGGGAAGCAGATTGAATAGCCATGAGGGGTGATTACCTGCGTCTTTATTGAGAAGCGTGCATGAGTGTTGTTTATAAATTTCTAAACTTTCAGCTACGTCTAATTTCCATAAATTATTAACGGGGCGGAGGAGGTGAATGTTATCCGAAGTTAGTGGATGTTCCTCGTTAAAAATATGTTCAGCCACTTTTGATTTGAAATGGTGTGGTGGGGCATTTGTTGAAACTTTACTTGCTTTGGTCACTTCTGCGAAATGTTCTTTGAAACGTATCCCTAGGTTACGTTTAGTTTGTCCAATGTAAACCATGTCACAGTGACTGCATGCAATTTTATAAATTCCAGCTTTGTTCAGGGTATCAATAGGGTCTTTGGTAGACCCTAATTTTGTTTTGAGTTGGGTATTTCTACTAGTGTAGACAATATCCATCCCAAATTTTTTAAATTTTGAACGAAGTGGGCGTGTCAAGTTAACGTCATATTCAACGGCTACCCTTTTCAGATCTTCTGTTATTGGTGTGAGTGTTGTAAAAGATTTCCGAATTTGAGCACGCTTCTTTTTATCAACAATGGCTTGAATGATACTTTCATTGTAGCCATTAAGTTTAGCAATTTCGAAAATATATTCCAGTTCCTTTTGCTTGGCTACTTCACTAAGAGGTAAAGTTTCCATGCGGTGGATCATATGATGGAAGGATGCCATTTTATGCTGGAAGGGATGGTTTGAAGTGTTAGGTATTACCCGTTTTGTATTCGTGGGTTTCCGATAAATTTCGAATTCCAAGTCCGTAGACTTTCTGACTACAACGACGTCCAAGAAAGGGAGTCTGTTGTTAAGTTCTTTTTCAATTGTGAAGTTTATATTTTTATGGGTATTATTAAGGGATATGAAAAAAAGTTTCAAGATCCGCCCTTTTCAAAATACAAAAAATATCATCCACATACCTCCACCATCGAATCGGTAAGATGTTCCTCTTCTCTAATGTACTTTCTATATTTGCCATGAAGAGCTCACATAGAAAGGGAGAAAGAGGATTCCCCATTGGTGCCCCTTTAGTCTGTTTGTAAAATTTACCACGAAATGTGAAGTAGTTTTCTTTCATGCAAAGGCGTGAAAGTTTCAACAAACTGTCAACTTTCTTTTTCCAAGTATTATCAAAATATTGGGAAAGAAGCCAGTCCTCTAAAAGGTTTAAGGTTTCATTCACTGGAACGCTAGGAAATAAGGCCGTAACGTCAAATGAAACCATTATCTCATCAGATTGGATGTTACCCGAGGATCTTAAATTTTCAACGAAATCTCCGGTGCTCTTTACTGATCGACTTGGAAATTTATGGGGCATGGCTTGAAATTCTTTTACCAGCCATTTAGCCAATTTTTCTGTGGGAGCCCCTACCGCTGAGATAATTTCTCTCATTTCATTTCCAGGTTTGTGAATTTTGGGGAGACCCTTTATTCTTGGAAGAACTGGATTTGAAACACGAAGATTTTGTAACGCATTACCCAAAACGGGTTTGCATTCTTTTATTGTATTTTCTACACGTTTTACCATATCAGCAAGAGGATTGAGTCGCAGTTGCCAATATGGACCTTTATCAATTTTTTGGGTTATTTGTTCATCATAGTCAGACTTGTCCATGATGACGGTTTTGTTCCCCTTATCTGCTTTTAAATAGAAAACAGGTTTTTTACGTAATTCCTCAACTGTCTTTAAATCAGACGAATTTTCATGACGTGGCAGTGTCTTAGTAATTTTTGAAAAAATTTGGCGTACTTCACCAGTTTGTTCTGTGGAAAGTTTACAACTGTCCATCCCAGCTTCTATATCGATGATCGATTGTTCAATATTGGGTCGTGAAGGAATTGCGAAATTTAGGCCCATATTCAGAAGATTTTGCTGGGGTTGTGAAAACTCGTACGAAGACCTATTGACCACAAAGTCGTCAATGAGGTGTACTTTGGCTGTCTTTCTACTACTGTTATTTCGTAGAAGCAGTTGATTTAACTTTTTCAATCCCAATTTTCGTTTTCTTTCCCCTTCACACTTTTCGGCTACTTTAACTTTAGTTAGAAAATTTTGAAATTCAAAAGGAAATTCTTTGGCAAGTTTTAAATGAAGTGAATAACATTCCAGAGTTGTGGAGCTAAGTTTACTATAAAGAAACTTGATGCTACTTTTCAAACACTCCCGTTCCATATGTTTTATAATGGAGGGGGCTATAGGACTTTTAACTTTTACTCTATGACTCGTGGGAGTGACATGATATTTCAAACAATTTTTAAGAAAGGAAATAGATTTGTGGATACCCGCAATGCTCTTTTTTAACTTTAAAAACCTATTTGGCTCATTTGGCTTGGATGCCATTGTCAAATCTAGAAAATCTATAACGAGCGTCTTAGCAGAGTGATTGAGATCAATCAAAGAAATAGTTATCGGTTTCCGTTATACTCTACTAGATTTTTTGGAAATAAATATTGAAATTCAGTCCGCAAATATATATTTCGACTGTGACGTACAGTCTTCCTCAGTGCTTATGTGGACTGGTAAAGAGCAAAGCGTAAATCCTGTTTTTTTTATTTGTAGTAGGTAAGGTAGGTCTGGGGTTTTTGGGAAGCAGATTGAATAGCCATGAGGGGTGATTACCTGCGTCTTTATTGAGAAGCGTGCATGAGTGTTGTTTATAAATTTCTAAACTTTCAGCTACGTCTAATTTCCATAAATTATTAACGGGGCGGAGGAGGTGAATGTTATCCGAAGCTAGTGGATGTTCCTCGTTAAAAATATGTTCAGCCACTTTTGATTTGAAATGGTGTGGTGGGGCATTTGTTGAAACTTTACTTGCTTTGGTCACTTCTGCGAAATGTTCTTTGAAACGTATCCCTAGGTTACGTTTAGTTTGTCCAATGTAAACCATGTCACAGTGACTGCATGCAATTTTATAAATTCCAGCTTTGTTCAGGGTATCAATAGGGTCTTTGGTAGACCCTAATTTTGTTTTGAGTTGGGTATTTCTACTAGTGTAGACAATATCCATCCCAAATTTTTTAAATTTTGAACGAAGTGGGCGTGTCAAGTTAACGTCATATTCAACGGCTACCCTTTTCAGATCTTCTGTTATTGGTGTGAGTGTTGTAAAAGATTTCCGAATTTGAGCACGCTTCTTTTTATCAACAATGGCTTGAATGATACTTTCATTGTAGCCATTAAGTTTAGCAATTTCGAAAATATATTCCAGTTCCTTTTGCTTGGCTACTTCACTAAGAGGTAAAGTTTCCATGCGGTGGATCATATGATGGAAGGATGCCATTTTATGCTGGAAGGGATGGTTTGAAGTGTTAAGTATTACCCGTTTTGTATTCGTGGGTTTCCGATAAATTTCAAATTCCAAGTCCGTAGACTTTCTGACTACAACGACGTCCAAGAAAGGGAGTCTGTTGTTAAGTTCTTTTTCAATTGTGAAGTTTATATTTTTATGGGTATTATTAAGGGATATGAAAAAAGTTTCAAGATCCGCCCTTTTCAAAATACAAAAAATATCATCCACATACCTCCACCATCGAATCGGTAAGATGTTCCTCTTCTCTAATGTACTTTCTATATTTGCCATGAAGAGCTCACATAGAAAGGGAGAAAGAGGATTCCCCATTGGTGCCCCTTTAGTCTGTTTGTAAAATTTACCACGAAATGTGAAGTAGTTTTCTTTCATGCAAAGGCGTGAAAGTTTCAACAAACTGTCAACTTTCTTTTTCCAAGTATTATCAAAATATTGGGAAAGAAGCCAGTCCTCTAAAAGGTTTAAGGTTTCATTCACTGGAACGCTAGGAAATAAGGCCGTAACGTCAAATGAAACCATTATCTCATCAGATTGGATGTTACCCGAGGATCTTAAATTTTCAACGAAATCTCCGGTGCTCTTTACTGATCGACTTGGAAATTTATGGGGCATGGCTTGAAATTCTTTTACCAGCCATTTAGCCAATTTTTCTGTGGGAGCCCCTACCGCTGAGATAATTTCTCTCATTTCATTTCCAGGTTTGTGAATTTTGGGGAGACCCTTTATTCTTGGAAGAACTGGATTTGAAACACGAAGATTTTGTAACGCATTACCCAAAACGGGTTTGCATTCTTTTATTGTATTTTCTACACGTTTTACCATATCAGCAAGAGGATTGAGTCGCAGTTGCCAATATGGACCTTTATCAATTTTTTGGGTTATTTGTTCATCATAGTCAGACTTGTCCATGATGACGGTTTTGTTCCCCTTATCTGCTTTTAAATAGAAAACAGGTTTTTTACGTAATTCCTCAACTGTCTTTAAATCAGACGAATTTTCATGACGTGGCAGTGTCTTAGTAATTTTTGAAAAAATTTGGCGTACTTCACCAGTTTGTTCTGTGGAAAGTTTACAACTGTCCATCCCAGCTTCTATATCGATGATCGATTGTTCAATATTGGGTCGTGAAGGAATTGCGAAATTTAGGCCCATATTCAGAAGATTTTGCTGGGGTTGTGAAAACTCGTACGAAGACCTATTGACCACAAAGTCGTCAATGAGGTGTACTTTGGCTGTCTTTCTACTACTGTTATTTCGTAGAAGCAGTTGATTTAACTTTTTCAATCCCAATTTTCGTTTTCTTTCCCCTTCACACTTTTCGGCTACTTTAACTTTAGTTAGAAAATTTTGAAATTCAAAAGGAAATTCTTTGGCAAGTTTTAAATGAAGTGAATAACATTCCAGAGTTGTGGAGCTAAGTTTACTATAAAGAAACTTGATGCTACTTTTCAAACACTCCCGTTCCATATGTTTTATAATGGAGGGGGCTATAGGACTTTTAACTTTTACTCTATGGCTCGTGGGAGTGACATGATATTTCAAACAATTTTTAAGAAAGGAAATAGATTTGTGGATACCCGCAATGCTCTTTTTTAACTTTAAAAACCTATTTGGCTCATTTGGCTTGGATGCCATTGTCAAATCTAGAAAATCTATAACGAGCGTCTTAGCAGAGTGATTGAGATCAATCAAAGAAATAGTTATCGGTTTCCGTTATACTCTACTAGATTTTTTGGAAATAAATATTGAAATTCAGTCCGCAAATATATATTTCGACTGTGACGTACAGTCTTCCTCAGTGCTTATGTGGACTGGTAAAGAGCAAAGCGTAAATCCTGTTTTTTTTATTTGTAGTAGGTAAGGTAGGTCTGGGGTTTTTGGGAAGCAGATTGAATAGCCATGAGGGGTGATTACCTGCGTCTTTATTGAGAAGCGTGCATGAGTGTTGTTTATAAATTTCTAAACTTTCAGCTACGTCTAATTTCCATAAATTATTAACGGGGCGGAGGAGGTGAATGTTATCCGAAGTTAGTGGATGTTCCTCGTCAAAAATATGTTCAGCCACTTTTGATTTGAAATGGTGTGGTGGGGCATTTGTTGAAACTTTACTTGCTTTGGTCACTTCTGCGAAATGTTCTTTGAAACGTATCCCTAGGTTACGTTTAGTTTGTCCAATGTAAACCATGTCACAGTGACTGCATGCAATTTTATAAATTCCAGCTTTGTTCAGGGTATCAATAGGGTCTTTGGTAGACCCTAATTTTGTTTTGAGTTGGGTATTTCTACTAGTGTAGACAATATCCATCCCAAATTTTTTAAATTTTGAACGAAGTGAATTTGAGCACGCTTCTTTTTATCAACAATGGCTTGAATGATACTTTCATTGTAGCCATTAAGTTTAGCAATTTCGAAAATATATTCCAGTTCCTTTTGCTTGGCTACTTCACTAAGAGGTAAAGTTTCCATGCGGTGGATCATATGATGGAAGGATGCCATTTTATGCTGGAAGGGATGGTTTGAAGTGTTAGGTATTACCCATTGTTGATAAAAAGAAGCATGCTCAAATTCGGAAATCTTTTACAACACTCACACCAATAACAGAAGATCTGAAAAGGGTAGCCGTTGAATATGACGTTAACTTGACACGCCCACTTCGTTCAAAATTTAAAAAATTTGGGATGGATATTGTCTACACTAGTAGAAATACCCAACTCAAAACAAAATTAGGGTCTACCAAAGACCCTATTGATACCCTGAACAAAGCTGGAATTTATAAAATTGCATGCAGTCACTGTGACATGGTTTACATTGGACAAACTAAACGTAACCTAGGGATACGTTTCAAAGAACATTTCGCAGAAGTGACCAAAGCAAGTAAAGTTTCAACAAATGCCCCACCACACCATTTCAAATCAAAAGTGGCTGAACATATTTTTAACGAGGAACATCCACTAACTTCGGATAACATTCACCTCCTCCGCCCCGTTAATAATTTATGGAAATTAGACGTAGCTGAAAGTTTAGAAATTTATAAACAACACTCATGCACGCTTCTCAATAAAGACGCAGGTAATCACCCCTCATGGCTATTCAATCTGCTTCCCAAAAACCCCAGACCTACCTTACCTACTACAAATAAAAAAAACAGGATTTACGCTTTGCTCTTTACCAGTCCACATAAGCACTGAGGAAGACTGTACGTCACAGTCGAAATATATATTTGCGGACTGAATTTCAATATTTATTTCCAAAAAATCTAGTAGAGTATAACGGAAACCGATAACTATTTCTTTGATTGATCTCAATCACTCTGCTAAGACGCTCGTTATAGATTTTCTAGATTGAAATTTCTCTCAATATGAGTTTTGTATCTTTCCCAATTAGCCATGTTATAATTAAAAACAGAGCTCATAGGGTTTAAAACTGATTCATGTGATAAAGAAAAAGTTATTGGAAGATGGTCAGAATCAAAGTCAGCATGTGTGATCAAATCACTACATACATGACTTTGATCTGTTAGCACCAAATCAATTGTTGAATGGTTTCTTACAGAAGAAAAGCATGTAGGACTATTCGGAGACAAAATAGAATAGTATCCTGAAGAACAATTATTGAATAAAATTTTGTCATTGGAATTACTTTGAGAATTATTCCATGATCGATGTTTAGCGTTAAAATCGCCGATTATAAAAAATCTCGAACGATTTCTGGTGAGTTTTTGTAAATCACCTTTAAAATATTTTTTGTGCTCGCGTGTGCATTGGAATGGTAAATATGCTGCGGCAATAAATAAAATCCCAAGTTCAATGTGGACTTTAATTCCCAATGTTACAATAACTTTCGTCTCAAGATGGGGAAGAGCACGATGTTTGATTCGGCGATGAATAACAATTGCAACTCCACCGCCGGAACCCTGAATCCTATCATATCTATGAACCACGTAATTGGGATCATATTTTAATTTAATGTTAGGTTTCAAAAATGTTTCAGTAATAATTGCAATATGCACATTATTTACTGTTAAAAAATTAAAAAGCTCATTCTCATTGGCCTTCAATGAACGAGCATTCCAATTTAAAATTTTGATTGGTTTATTTAAAATCATTGTTAAATTTCAAATTAGAAACAATTTTAATTGTAAAATTTGTACCTATTTGGATGGCTTCAAACATTGATTTTGCCTTCAACATGGCGTTCATAAGATCGAACATTGCTTGTTGCAGAAAAGAAAGTTTACCTGCCCCAGGCAGTTGACATTATAAAACATATTTTCGGTAGAAATATTAGCTGGGGTAATAGGTGTACAATTATTTTCTAGCGTGTTTTGCTTACCCATATTAGCGGTCATTTTCGAACTACCAACATTTGGCGGTAGAATGTTCGGTTACAGGTAGACCTGTCCATATGTTAAACGAGTATGCAGAGAGGTAGAAGAAGTGGGCGTTATTGGTACGCTTGGAGAATTTTGTTTTGATTGGGAAATTGAATTTTGTTTACCTTGCCTTGCCTTAACAATTGTTAAACGGACTGGGCATTGATAAAAATTTAACATATGGTTGCCGTTACAATTCGCACAGCGAAAATTTTTACTCTCTTTCACAGGACATGTGTCCTTTTTGTGCGAAGAGTCTCCACAAATAAGACATTTTTGGTCCATGTTACAGAATTTTGAACCATGGCCATAACGTTGGCAAGTACGGCATTGGGTGATATGCTTTTAACCTCCGCCAAACTTTCGATACAATTCCCATATCACTCGCACATTATAAATAGCGTGTGCTTTGTCAAAAAAATTCAAATTTTTAACCTCACTGCGGTTAAAATGAATTAAGGTGAGACCCTTCAATACGACCTTGAACGGCTTGGCGCTCTTAGTGTCATATGTAAAAAAATTATACATCTTTTCAGTTGAATTCTGAATAAGACGATTACGACCCTTTATAGAGTCGGCTAATAAGCGGCATTCGCCTCTACGACCAATTTGATAGGTAAGTTTCACAAGTAGCTACACAAGTTTCAGACGGAACCGTCAGGTGATGATGAAAAGAAGATGAGAAGGTTGATAGAGCGAATAGAAACTGTCAGCTGCAAGCAAATTCTAAAGGACAGCCACACGAGCATTCGACTGCTAGAGTTTCGACTGGCGCTGTTCCTAAAAATGCGTCCACTAAATACACAGTCGACGATCGCCCCGATAGAATAAACAGACAACCGCTTGCTCGTGCATCTCACTGCGCCACTCCCAATAACAGTATAGGAGGCGATATATTTTCTGATTCAAACGAAACTGATGCGGCAGAAGTAGATGAGGAAAGAACAGATGCCAGTGAAACTGGCATGATGAGTACGCTATCGAAGCAAAGGTTTCCGTTGGATAAAATGCGACAGAGTAAGGCATCCGGACAAGCACTGGATTCCCCGCAGTTGTACTCTCCTGAAGCTGACCAGCGACTGATAAATCAGCAATTGGCAGCCAGGCAGGTCCTACCACGCAGCTTACCGGTGTTTTGCGGCAATTCGGCGGATTGGCCGGTTTTCATTAGCAACTACAATTACACCACCGAGGCGTGTGGCTATAGCGAAGTTGAAAACATGATTCGTTTGCAACAGTGTCTCAAAGGACCTGCATGGGAATCAGTACTTCGAATGCGATTTGGAAGATCGGAGATGTTAATTGGATCATTAATAATAAAAGTAAAAAATGCTCCTTCGCCTAGGTCTGATAAGTTAGAAACTATCAAAGAATTTGGTATGCTCGTTCAGATGTTGCATGACCATATCGTTGCGTCCAACTTATTGGACCACATTGCCAATCCGACTTTGCTGAAAGACTTAGTAATTAAATTACCTGTCGAATACAAAATGCGGTGGGCCGCGTACCGAAGAAACTTTGTTGCGGTTAACATAGGAACGTTTAACCAATTTATGGATGAGATCGTTAACGATGCTTATAGCGTATCCTGTCCGACAAGTTTTGATAAATCTGAGAAGCAGAATTTGACACACGCTGAAACCGGGGGGAGCGCGATCAATCGGAAAGAGCAACCGGTAATTCAATCAACAGCGGGGAGCATCGAATGTGCTGTTTGTAAAAAGGAGGGCCACCGCGCTCGAGAATGTCGGTTCTTTCAGTCCCTGTCCATTGACGAACGCTGGAGAAAAGTCCAAAGTAATGGACTGTGTAAGACATGTTTGTACGGACATGGACGAAAATCATGCCGAAGCACCAAACGGTGCGAAATTGATGGGTGTAAATCACGCCATCATCCTCTGCTTCACTCTACATACAAATCTGGTGCCACATTTAAAGTACAACCGCCGGCTGAACATTTTACTCGCCAGTCTGAGATTCCGTCATTTTTTTTTTCGTATAGTTCCAGTAACTGTTTACAATGGAAAGCATTCGATAGACACCTACGCGTTTGTAGATAAAGGTTCGTCGTTGACCATGGTGGAAGAAGGTTTAGCGGATAAGTTGGAAGTCGAGGGATATAATCAGCCCTTATGTTTGAAGTGGACTGGTAACATGCAAAGAAATGAAAAGGATTCACGCCGAGTGAGGTTGCAAATCTCTGGTAGGGGAAACTACAAAAAATATTTGATGACAGAAGTCTGTACAGTTAAATCTTTAAATTTGCCTATGCAAAGTCTGCCCTTTGATCGTATGGTTGAAAAATATGCTCACTTGAAGGGACTTCCAATCAGAAGCTATTACAACGCGATTCCACGGTTGTTAATCGGACTAGACAACCTTAAAGTAGTACTTCCATTAAAAATGCGTGAAGTAGTTGAAGGCGAACCGGTGGCGGTGAAAACAAGATTGGGTTGGTGCGTTAATGGGAGCACCAGCAAAGAAAATACATCGTCGTACAATTATCATATTTGTGAATGCGGCGGCTAGTTCACTAGATGAAGCTATGAAGATTTACTTCAAGTTAGAAGATGCTGGCGGGAGGCCATCGGCGAGTATGGCATCGGCAGAAGATAGGCGGGCCTATGACATTCTTGAGAGCACAACGGTTCTTACCAAGGATCGATATGAGTAGGGATTACTGTGGAAATGCGATGTAGTTGAATTTCCAGACAGCTTACCAATGGCTTTACAGAGACTAAAATGCTTAGAGAGACGAATGGCGGTCCTTCATTGAGCGTGAATGTACGTAGTCAGATTAAAGAATATCAGGACAAAGGTTATGTACATCTCACGACACCAGAACAGTTGAAAAAATGCTAACCCTCGTCGAACCTGGTTTCTGCCATGGGGGGTGGTAATTAATGCAAAGAAGCCAGGTAAAGTGAGACTGATTTGGGATGCGTCCGCGAAAGTAGACGGTGTATCACTAAATTCGTGGTTACTCAAAGGTCCCGACGAGAATACATTGCTTCCGGCTGTGATGTTCCTCTTTCGACAGTATCCAGTGGCGGTGAGTAGTGATATAAAGGAGATGTACCATCAAATTGGTATACGAGAGTAGGATCGTAGTGCGCAGCGATTCTTGTGGCGGGACGATCCCACTAAGCAGCCAGAAGTTTACACTATGGACGTGGCAACGTTCGGCTCGGCCTGTTCACTGGCAACAGCGCTCTACGTTAAAAATGTTAACGCTAAACGATTCGTTGAAAAGTTCCCGAGAGCGGTTGAAGGAATCGTCCACCGACACTACGTGGATGATTACCTTGATAGTTTTCAAACTGCTGAGGAGGCATATCAAACGGCTTTGGAAATCAAGGCGATCCATCAACACGGTGGCTTCAACATACGCAATTGGTGTTCGAACGATCTGTCGGTTTTGGAACAGCTCGGAGAAAAGATAGACAATGCAACCAAGCACTTACATCCGGAAAAGAATAGCCAATCGGAACGAGTATTAAGAATCTTGTGGGCAACCGACACTGACGAGTTCAAGTTCCCAACTACAATTAGGAGCGACGTTATGATGATGATCGAATCTCAGTCAACATTTTCATACGTATAATAATGTTTTGATTCCAATATCCGCACTCATATATATCATACAAACTCGCAATTGATGCGCGAAAACAGCATATACGTACTATTTTGGAGGCGATATACGTACTGAGGAATAATGGTATGCAATTTATTGATATAGGTATTTATATACGATAATATCCGATAGAAAGTGATTTGTTTCACACTGTTTTACAACTCTAAGCTTACAATCGTAAATCGGTAAGACTTCATCATGATATACAATTAAAGATGAATTTCCGCGCATGATAAAAAGCATGTTATACGATTTCGACTTCGTTGAGCTACATTTGCGATAGTTTTCATACATTGATATACGATTTATGGTTGACTGGGATGGCCCACTAAACGACAGATTTTACGCAGCGTGATGACTCTATTTGATCCACTAGGCTTATCAGCACCATACATTGTTTTAGGAAAAATGTTAGTTCAAGAAACCTGGTGCGCGCGGATCGGCTGGGACGAATGCGTGACAGATGATATTTTCGTACATTGGAAAACATGGGTTGCAATGTTAAAGTATATCGACACGGTTCGAATTCCCAGGTGCTATTTTAGAAACACAAACTCCCTCGAACAAGTTCAACTTCATACGTTCACAGATGCTAGCCAATTAGCGTACTGCAGCGTATCGTATTTGCGAGTTGTGAATTTAGAAGGAAATGTCGAAGTGGCGTTGGTCATGGCCAAATCCAGGGTTGCGACGTTAAAACCAGTCACGATACCGAGATTAGAACTTCAGGCGTGCACACAAGGAGCACGTCTAAATCAGTTTGTGAAGAATGGGCATTCCCTAAAGATATCCAAACATTTCCTTTGGACTGACTCAAGCACCGCACTGAGTTGGATAAATTCAGACCCTCGACGATTCCGACCGTACGTGTCTTTCCGAGTTGCAGAAATTTTGGAGTTGACTGATAGAAATGAATGGCGCTGGGTCCCTTCTAAACAAAATCCCGCCGATGAAGCGACAAAGTGGGGATCTGGTTCTTACTTCAAGGCTAACAGCATTTGGTACTCTGGCCCAGAATTCCTGTACAAACATGAAGCAGAATGGCCACAACAAAAGCAACCCGTTCCAATTGACGAGCTTAGGAGCTTAGAGCGTGCTACGCTCATAGGGGATTGGTCGGACGGGTGCCAGTTATAGACTTTCAACGTTTTTCTAAATACAATCGTTTGCTCAGGGCAATGGCGTATGTGCACCGGTTTATAAAATATACTCGAAGACAGAAGCCATCAGAGAGCCAACGATCGAAATGCCTGTCCTCAGCAGAATTACGACAAGCCGAGCAATCTTTATTTGCAATGTCCCAGTGGCAATCTTACCCAGGTGAAGTTGCAACGTTGAAACACAACATGACTCTTCCAGCAACTCAACGAAAGCCGATCGAAAAACCCAGCAGCATATATACGCTGACTCCAATGATGGATAAGAATGGTGTCCTGAGAGTTGATGGTCGAACTGAAGCGGCTCGACCAGCACCATCTACCGTTAAGTATCCTATCATTCTTTCTTATCACAACAGGTTAACAGCTCTGATCGTAGATGAACAACACCAAAAATTATACCACGGTAACAACGAGACGGTAATGAACGAACTACGTTAACATTACTATATTCCGAAGCTTCGAGCCTTAGTTAAGAAGAGAAGTACGAGTTGTCAACTTTGTCGATACGCAAAGCGAAACCAAAAGTTCCGCTGATGTCGCCTCTGCCAAAAGCTAGGTTCTTCATTCGCCCGACCCTTTAGCTACGTTGGGCTTGATTGTTTTGGCCCCATCACTGTCAAGCTTGGACGCAGCCACGTAAAACGCTGGATTGCGTTATTTACGTGCTTAACTATTCTTGCTGTACACGTCGAAGCAACTTAAGCACGGTATCGTGTATTTTGGCTGTCCGCAGATTCGTTTGTCGCAGAGGGTTCCCGGTCGAAGTTTACAGCGACAACGGAACTAATTTTCAAGGCGCAGAAAGATTACTGCGAGAAAAAATTGAACAGGGCCTGGAAGCAACGTTCACCAGTACGACAACAAATTGAAAGTTCAATCCACCCTCAGCCCCCCATATTGGGGGATCCTGGGAACGATTGGTTCGTTCCGTCAGAACAGCACTTGGCGCTACGTGTGATAGTGAGAATATTTCCGATGAAGAACTTTTAACCATAGTCATCGAGGCAGAATCCATAGTTATCAGCCGCCCGCTGACGTATTTACCCATAGATTCGGCTGAACAAGAATCCCTTACGCCAAATCACTTTCTGCTCGGTAGCTCATCAGGAATACGTCAGCCAACAGCAGCTGCAGCGAATGAATGTTCTCTATTAAAACGATCGTGATGTCAAATCCAAAAGCTTTTGGGCCGATTTTGGAAACGATGGGTCCTAGACTACTTACCAACTATAACTAAACGGACGAAGTGGTTTGAGGAAAGCGTCGGCATGTGGCAAAGTTGGCTATTTTGGAAGTGTCTGATGAAACCGGGAATGCTCACCAGTTCCATCGAGGGGAGAACGTTACCAAGGAAGTAAAGGAACTGGCAACTTTGCCGCCGTTAATAAACGGTTAATGCCGTGATCGCTGATCGAGGATCAGCTTATCTTTTTTGGTCTTTGAGAAGACAACATCAGATGTGAAAGTAGAGTAGGTTAGCTCAGAGAATTTATTCGAGATTTCGTTTAGTGAAATATATTTGAATATCCTAGAATTTCTGCTGCAGATAGCGCAGATAAGTCATATAAAATCAATACAGTTTTTCGGATACACGTGTGTAGGGTTCACTGATTTTTTTGAAGCTTTTTCTACTAATAAACTGCTATTAAACATCAGCTCGGGCTCTTACTCTACGATCCGAAATAACACCTTGTCAATTAAATGTTGTTTGCACAATAAAACACTACAGGCACAATATCGTCATGTTTAAACAAAGTTCTTTCGAGTATTCCCAAGTAACGAAATAGATTATATCTAAGATTTCAAGTGCTAGATACAACCAAAACATAAAACTCTCAATGCCGACCACGTGGCTACAACAACCTTTTAACAACAGCTATATACATGTGCAATGGCTAGTTGGCCCAGGTTTATTGCAGTCATCAAAACTTCATATGCGCTCCATCATAGGACCAGATGTTTATAACAGGTCGATTTGCTTGCAATAAAATGGTCTCGGAATTTTAACCTTGGTGTCATTTCTCAATGACAACAACGTTATATTTCGACAGTGTACTAAAAACAGAAATGTGTGAGATTTCATGCTTTAATGATTGCTTATTACTGTCGTTGAAATCGTTTTCGTGCATGTAAAAACATATGCCGTGAAATATATATATTGTGAAACCGGCCAGGAATGTTATCGTGACTACTGCGAGCCGCTGTAATTCCGTAGAAAATGAATATTTAATTAAAATTTTATTCCTCTGAACTAAGGTGATAATTAAGTAAATGCCATGATTTGTTATCTTTTGTAATTGTATGACATTACCTATCATTAGAATTTCGAAACTATTCTGTGGCATCGGTGAAATTGTAAAATAAAATGCTGATTCAGGATTCAACTCCATAATTTTACTTTTTTTCATTCAAGGCACCCAAAATCCATCATCATGACTAATTCTCTTAATTTGATCATAATATAGTATATATGAAATCAAACAAGCCTATCACGGTATTCATCTGTCTAAGGTATGATCAAGTTTCATTTTAGCCACAATCTGCAGGTTTTTACGATTCGTTAACTTGCTGCATTTGATCATTCTCTGAAATAGATTATCTTTTCGACTTTGCCACAACGTCTTACAAATTTGCAGGGATAATTCGACGAAGTTTTTAGTTATATTGACAGCATATTCAATAAGACTGAATTTCCAACAAATCAAAAAATAGAAGCTGTTACATAGGCTCACTAATAAAGAAACATGAAAAGATATGTCAAACAAACTCATCATCAACAAGTTTCAGCAAAAAAAATCGCAATAATCAACATTTACAACAAAGTTTAGGTTTAAGGGGGACCCCACTCTGGAAGGTAGAAAAATAATGAATTTTTGTGATTTATTCTTCGGATGTTTAGAGTAAAGTGAAGTGCTCGGGTATTTTGGCTATTCATTTAGGAATATTTGAAGATTATTTTGAAGGTATTTTGATGTTATTTTTTAACAGACGATTTAACACTTATCAGCAAAAAAGGTAGCGTTCAAGAGATACAGCATTTTCAAATTTACAAGGTTTTGAAATTTATCTTCGCGCGAAAGCAATTCTACATGGGATGCTGCAATCGTAATGGCGTTTGAGTATTTGGAGAGATGTTCCAGCATCTGTTAAGGGGTAATATCCACCAAGCGTCCAAAAAAACAAGGCTTTTTCTTGATTTTTTTAAAGGACATTTAAGATGTAAGGCATATAAATAATATATCATTGGATTAAGCAACTCTTGCAGAGTAGAAAAAAATTTATTTTTGCTTTGCTGTTACAACATGGCAGCTGTGCAGCGATTGCCGTAAACCGCTTTTTTTAAAAGTTGTTCCGCGGCGAGCAGTAAAAGTCATGTCCAACTACACCTATCACCAAAACAATAATATTCTCATTATCTACATAAGTGTCGCTAGTGAAGTACACATGATTATATTTCTAAAATTTTTCTTCGCAAATTGGCAACGGTTTGGAGAAAAATTATTTTTCGACAAAAAAATTGACTTTAATTATTTATATATTTTGATGTTGTTCGCTAAAGTCGTGTATACTTCAATAGATAATCTAATGAAGAAGCTACAGTGAAAATTTCAAGTCACTCGGACGTAAACTTTTTTAGTTCTACTGCTCGCCGATTTTGAAAACATGGTTTTGAGAAAAAACACGTTTAAAGTTTCTACATGCTTTAAATCTTAAGAATCGCAATAATAAAGCCCCTAATAATTTTTTTCTAACCATCAGTCAGCTATCCCTGCGCCGTAAAAATTGTCCTTCTTGGGCCTTATTTGCCTCTTCTTCCTTTTTTTTCTGATGTAAGGCTGCGCCTAAACTCTTTCGCGATATCGGACATGCGATGCTCAGCGACTTTGACGCGGTTGGCGTCCGATCCCACGCAAAACTCGTACATGCTTGGACCTTGGAAACCGCACATCACTATTACATTTTTTACACACTCCTAATTCAGAAAAGGCTGTAAATACAGCGAAAAATGTATGAAACAGTAGCAGAAATCCCTATCAACATCGAGATCACGCTTTAAATCAGAAGTCTTAATTTTTTTCGCCGAGGTACTAACGTACTCCGAATCGCCTTTGAACGCATGGCGGTTATGCGGGTGTCGGTTACTTTACTCCGGGTTGTTCTGGTACTTCTTCTTTTACTGCTTTTGTGGCCACTGTACACCTTGTCACTCATATTTAAGTACATTTGAATATAACTCACAGTTAAAAAGTAAATAAAAATTCAAAGAGAGAACGTACACAACGAAAACGGCTGATTGACTAAACAAAGGGAAATTGTGAGTAAACACATGCTGTAGAGACGCTGTAACGGTCGAAATTTGATGTAGCGACCTCTATACTTTAAATTTGAAACACAATATCGATCATAGGTAACTTCTACTAGTTTACTAAACCGAGCATCGCCAGATTAAACGAAAAATGTGAATTTGGAGCATAAAAGTTGTTCGGTAAAAATTGATTTGAACGTACTTTGAGTTTAGATCTGTACTTGGGCGATGTAGATTTTGATTCTAGAATAGTTTCAGCATGATGTAGGCCAATAAAAAAAATGGCAAAAACAATTTTTTTTGTGGATAATACCCCTTGATGATATTATGCAAAAAATGCCGTTCTGAACATGCCATTCATCTTCACGAAAGGCTACACTTTTCGTATAAAACATCAAACTTTTTGGGTTGTCACGTGGCATGATTTATTTATTTTTGTTAAATGTACACTTTTATTTATCATTCGCAAAACCAATTTATGGCATCGTTAATAACGGGGAAAATTGCTGATTCTAGAGTTCATTTCATAATTTTGCATATTTTCGTTCAAAGTTGTGTTCAAACAAATCCTTGAACGCAACCATTTTTTTTTTAATTTGCTCACAATGTGATATGCTATCATCATAAACCAAGTAAGCCTATCATAGCATTCGTATGCCTATGTTCTTTTTCTTACTAAGAATTAGAACCGAACTAGGCTCTTTCTGTTCTGTTCATTTGACATAGACTTCGCAGCCAACTGTTTAGTGTACAGGACAATTGCGAGGCTAGCGCTACGATTCTACTGGCACTAACAGTCTTCTCGTTTCGTTAGTATGGGGGCCAAAAACCAAGATGACCACGGCAACGAGGAAGAGCTAAATAAACTCCAGTGGCTAGCTTGTATTGCCACTGCCGGAGCAATGCGGAGTACACCCTCTAAAGCATTAGAAGCTATCCTGCATTTACTTCCTTTAAATCAACACGTTCTACTAGAGGTCAAGAAAAGTGCACATAAGCTCAAACAACAAAAGATGATACTAGACGGGGATAAGATAGCTCACTTGAAGATCTTGAATCTCCTACCTGTTGAACCAGCAACGAACATGTACAGTGGTTGAATGAAACCTGGATCCAACTACGACATCCCATACTCAGTATATAAACCCTCTTGCTCAATATGGGATGCGGGAGGACCTAGCGTTCGAAATGGATCGATCAAGTTCTATACTGACGGTTCCAAAACGGGGATCGTAACAGGGGCGGGAGTGTACGGTTCTAGAACAAAAATATAGTTGTGATAGCTTCTTCGCAAAAAAATATCACGTCCTTGCGTGCGGTCTTCCGGCAGTTAACCGGAATATTCGCCATTGCGGACGAAAACATGCGTGTTGGAATGTTTTTAAGCTCTTTCTTCGTTTTTTTTTTTAAATTAATTCCTCCTCCGTTTTCGCGACAAAATTGTTGGAATAGATCTTGTGCTTAAAGTTTGCCCACAAATTCTCGATGGGACGCAGTTGGGGGACGCTGGGCGGTTTCGCCGACTTCGGTTCCACATCGATATTCAGCCGCTCCATCTCCTCCAACGATCGCTTCTAGTAGTGGGCCGACGCCAAATCCGGCCAGAAAACCGTGTCTTCGCCCTTATGGTATTTCTTGATGAACGACGCAACTTCTGGCTGGCACTTCGTACTATAAATTTCCCCGTTCACGGCCAGCCCGGAGCGAAGAAGAGCGGCTTTGGGATGTCTCGTTGATTGTCAGCCACAGCAGCACCTTCTTGGGGAACTTGGTGTGTGAAATAAATTTCACCTCGGAACTCACTTCCTTCGTGGGAGAAGTGAAATACGAAGTTCCCTGCCATTCGTTGCCATCCAGAGTGGGATACGTCTTTTCGCTATCACCACTGCCACGTCAAGATTCGCCGGGAAAATCGACTTGATCATCTTATTCAATCGCTGTCGCTGCGTCGTTGCCTGCAGCTCCGAGACCAGTGGACGGGACTGCCGCTTCCTGACATGTATGTCCATGTTCTCCAGATACTTTTTCACTGTTTTACCGCATGCACCAACCTCCCGGAAAAGTGCACGCAGCGATTTAGCAATTTCCCTCGGTCTTCCTCTACAGCATCCTTTGAAGCTTCTTGTCGCTCAAAGTCGTGGGCCGTCCGGAACCGAGCTTTCTTTCGATGCTCTGATCGTTGTCAAATAGTGCCAAGATGTTGTAGATGCTGGAACGGGAAAACCCGGCGTCCAAAAAGTGCCGCACGATGTTCGTTTTTGACGCGGCGGGGTACCGTTCTTTGAACGCAAGCACTTCTGAACGGAAAAGCTTTACTTTTTTGTCATCACAGTTAGAGTTTGACTGATAGAGCTATCAATTTTTATTGCTAACTCATGGGTTACTATGATTGATGATGCATGGGTAGTTTCATCAGTGCGATTAATGGTAAACCCATGACAAATCGGCATTTTTTGTCTTCCAGACTGTAATAGCCGCCATTATAGAATGTGCAATTATCTGTCTGAAAAGCAAGTATAGACACGCCAACATCTGCATTTTCTCGGACAGTCAAGCGGCACTTAAGGCCCTGAAAGCCTACAAGTGCATGTCTAGTTTTGTCTGGGACTGCATTTGCCTTCTACAACAGATGAGCCAGTTGAATTCTGTAAATCTTTACTGGATTCTTGGTCACTGCGAAACAAAGGGCAATAAAGTTGCAGATGAACTCGCCAGATTTGGTTCTTAATCAACCTTCATTGGTCCAGAACCGTTTTGTGGTATCTCAGACTGTGTCCTGAAGGCTGAGCTAAAGAAATGAGAACAACGAGAGATTACAGCCAATTGGAAGACAGTGAAATCTCTTAACCAATCAAAAAGATTAATAACACTTCTATAAGGACTTCCTAGAACCCAAGGAAATCTGGTCTGCGCCACCAGTCAGGGTAACTGGTTTCATAAAACAAGTTATTCCGATTGGCACCTATCTCGTTATAGCTCGCCGTCTATCACTTTCTCAATAAGTGGTAGACAAGCTTGAAGCGCAGTACACCAAACTGAGGCATACCATAATAAATGGACGCAGTGGTCCAAAAAAACCCTCCAACAGGAAAAAAATAGTCTTCTCCCAAGCCGGAAATCGAACATATGACGACTGGCTTGTTAGACCAGCATCGTTGAGGGACCAGCTGAAAGAGTCTGCCTATTTTACGATTTCCAGTTTTTAATTTATTTGTCGACTGTGGCGGTTAATAATCGGCATAATCGTTATGTACTCGGCAATTTCAACACACGTGAGTACTCGGTAGGGTACCCACAAAAATGAATTGCTTCTTGCTTCTTCAATTCAAATTTTTGAACTTGACACGGATGAAAAAATTTGTCTAATTTCAGTATACGTGCCATAAAGATCAACGACTGGTTCTTCCATATGGTTCCTGTAAATCCGGATCTCCGCGGCCAGGTTTATACTTTCTGAGTCCATTTGCCGAGTTGTCTTTGAATTGGAGTTGATTTACATGCATTTCGAGCCCAACTGATGAGTTGTCCGCGAAATGGCCATACTGAAGCATATTCCCGTAGGGACCTATATGGCCACCAATAACATCAGTCCAACTGATGAGTTGTTCCCGAAATGGTCGTACCGTAGCAGATTCCCGTGGGGCCCTACCATACATATTGCTCAGGTTGCTATTTTCAATCCAATGTTGGTGGCTGAGCGGGGCGGTCCCCCCCCCCCCCCGGGTGTCACCATCTAGAAGGTTACACCCGCGAGAAAAATTTTCATACCTGTCAAAAGAATCAATTAGGTGGAGGTCGGGGTGAAACTCTCGAAAAATTATATAAGTTTACTTCTAAGAATATAACCTCAACCAACTTTTCAAAAATGGGTAGATTCAGAGCAACTAAAAACGAACGTGCCAACTCTCACATTTTTGGATAACAAGATGATTTCACTGCAACCAGGTGGGGGCGACACCCAGGGGGTAAGGGGTGACATCCAAATTTTCCGCCCCGAGTGTCACCCGATCACGCTACGCTACTGCCCAAGCATCATTTTAAAGGTTCCTTGTGCAATTCCAGCTGATTTTGATCAATCGCGGGCAACTCACGAGTGATCAAATGCTGTGAATGAGTGACTTAGCTAAAAAAAAGTGACAAAATCCCTTAAAAGTGACTCTCTGCCAGCCCTGTAGTCAGCCCCTCAAAGTGGCATTCCCCAGTAAAATCAAGAATTAATTATAAATATAAATAATTATTTATATATTTGAATAATATTTATACCTGTGGAATACCATGTCCGGCCTCATATGACTTCAAGTCATTTTTAATTATTTCTAAAGCTGCGGCATTATACGCTGGATTACGTGATGCGGAAGGTAAATTTCCACTCTTTGAATTCATTTCGATAATGAATGTTCATTACAATGCTGAACGTATTTGGGATTCTGAAAAGAAAAAAGCAAATTACAGTTTTGTATCACACAGCGATAATTAGAGATATATATCTATGCATATCTAATAATATTTTCACGCTTGCCCACACCTTTCATCATTTGAAAACGTGGAGCAAGGTAGCGAAAAAATACGAGAGAAGCCCATCGGGCACCACGACCATCGGACTTCGACGGCTAACAGACGCCGTTAATGCAGTTGTCGACACAGCACGCAACGGCAGCCTAAACGTTGATCACACCATCGTATAGCTTGAACGGAATCTACTGACGTAGAGACAAGCAACAGGTTAGCCAGGGTAGAAATAAGTTTCAGAAAATAAAAAAAATCACTCTAGTTCAACCAAGGAGTGAGAAAGACTTCTTTATATTTTTCAAAAACACCCGAACTTTGGATGTGAATTTAATTAGCGCAGTCGTGCGGATTTTCCATAAACGTCGCGAGCTAAAATAGTCTTTTTGGCCATCTGGCCTTCGCAAACGTACATCGTGTAGTGAGAAAAACTAGTTACAACCACCGACGAAAAAAAAAGTTCCGTTTCAGGGACCTTCAGGAACAACTAACTCGCACGAATATCGAGACATAGTTTTCAAATAAACGTAAGTAATTTTAACATTTTCCTAATTTTAAAAAATTAACGGACAGAGGAAAACTTTTCTGAAATAACAGAAGCTTTCTCCGATTTCAAATTTTTGAAACACTACTAATTCAGAGGGACAAACGCGGACCATCTGTAAGCGAATCCCAGAAAACCATATACACAGACAAAAAAACTACAAAGCATAAAGATTGAGAATAGGTTATGTTACCATTTACTTCTACTACAAAAAATCGAATACCCTTTAATCAAAGGGGGTTACTCAGTTATGCTCTTCAACAGTCCACATAAGCACTGATGATGGTTGTATGTAGCAACCGAAATACGTATCTGCGGACGGTATTCGATTAAAGGGTATTCGATTTTTTGTAGTAGAATTAAATGGCAACATAGCCTATTCTCAATATTCAATTACATTCTACTAAGACGCTCAAAAAGAAATTTATTTGACAAAACATGAAGACAAAAATAATCAGAAATCAATAACAAGTGAATTAGGTGGAACCGCACGTTGTTTTAATGTTCTCCGCGTTTTGAACGCTGAAATTTTCATTCGTTCGTTTGTCTAGGTAGGAAGTGGTTGGAAGTTTGTCAAGGTAGGAAGTGTTGCAATTTTTTTTTTCATTGGTGTTAAGTGCCGTCCTGGTTGATACTGATCCCGAAGGGAGCTCGACAGCCGTCAAAGCAGTGATGCCACATATACAGATTTATCTGTATTTATACAGATTTTTTGCATAATTTTCGTACAGATACCTGTATATACAGATTACAGATTTCCTGGAAATAATACAGAATTATACAGATTTTTTTGGTTTCCATGGGGTCACGAATTAAACTTCTTGATATAGTTGAAAAACGAAAATGAACTCGAAAGCTGTTGAGTGTGTTGGAGGTTTTATTATAATAATATGTTAAACGTAAGCGTGTGCATAAATGAGACACCGGATATATGTTGAACATACATTTTCATACAGATTTTTTGAAATTTCACCAAGGTGACAAGATCTGAGGTTCGAAATACAGATGAAAATGTGGCATCACTGCGTCATATAGCGCCTTAAAAGAGTACGATCTGCGGTGGAAGTGTCTGAACTGTCAGGTGATGGGACCTCGGTCTTTCCTTTTAAGTTCCGAGGTGATACAGAGTAGACATGCCTACGCTGCCCATAAAAGCATAGGAGTCCTTTAGGCAAATTTTAGTTTATGCTGTTAATGTTTCTAGTTTTGTTCAAATTTTCGTTTCCCATGATGAAATTTGAAGGTTTGCTCTGAAAAATACAGGATAAATATTAAACCTTGCCTGTCCCATATTGATAATAAAGGCATATTAGTCCCATCCTACGTATATATTCAATTGTCTTTTGAAACAACGCTTCATATTTTTTATCAGTTGGAAGAAATGTGTTCACATAAAAATATCATTGACTTAAATAAATTAAACACAGTTCATGTTTGCAGTGTTTAATCAAAAATAAGCTAGAGACATTGAAACTGATTGAAACTAATGTGTATGTTTGAAAAAAATCGAAAGTAGAAGTGAAGTTTTTTCTGGTAACTGATTCCAGAAATCCTTCTCAGCATCTGGAATGAGTGGAATTAATCCAATCCCGGCGGAGAAAAATTAGTTTTGCCTGAAAATGAACTTTAAATCTTTATTACTCATCAACCATATGTCCATATATGCACAATTTACACTAATTGTGTGCATAATAAAGATTAATCTTTTCTCTAACCATACTGGATTTTTTGATGTGGGACTACGTCTTTGTTAACTATACTGGGATGCATTCTGTTAAATTGAAAATGAAACTGGCAAATGTTGCGCCAGATTTCAAACGTTAATAACAGCATGATGGATAACAATAATCAATATGTTGTTGGATAGATAAAATGTATAACAATTTTGTAATATGCTAGTTATCACTCTAATTTCATTGCTAAGCGGTAAAATTGATAAAAAGTTTCAATAACAAATTTACGCGAATAATGAACCAATTACTGCGAGCATTCCTAGCACAGACGACGTGAATGGACACCATCCGATCCCTGTGATATTCTCTGTATCAATATCGAAATAAAAATTGAAAGAGTCTCCCCGTCCCAATAGGTCAATTTGTTATTGCTTCCATGAGCTTAAACTAATATGATGTCTCGAAGGTAAAAGTTTTCCAAAAAGTTTGAAACAATCCCTATTCTCTAACAATTTCTAATCCTGCTCTCAGAACCTAAAAAAAACTGATGTCTTGAAAGAAAACATGCCGGTAAAAGCAACAGTACCAGTGGAGTGAAGAACCGCAGGTCTCTCATCGTCTATTATTGCAGCGGTACTCGTCTATTCGTACATTTCTATTCGTACTGCAGCGGTACTATTCGTATTGCAGTGGTACACTTTTGTTCGTACATTTCTATACGTGTGCAATCGAGGAAAAACTGCAATGCTGCTGTTGATGGTGATTAAAAGTTTATCCCATAAATATGATTACCATAAATTAATTAAATATGATTGTAAATTTTTGCAACGGATTTTTATTCAATTTTATCTTCGATATTCACTAAATAATCGTGACCGGATAGTATCCAAAGAGTAAATTCCTAAATATATACATTTATAGAAGAGTAAGGGCCTACGAATAAGCAATTGAATTTTTTGTTTATTTACTAAGATTCATTCAGAATCTTTGTTTACATTTCAAAATTGTTAGATGATATATTATTATTCTAAGCTTTACCATAATAAACGTATATTAGCTGTCTTCGTAATACCGCGAATATAGTTATAGGCAAATGAAAAAAATTGTCAAGCAAAAAACAAAAATGTAATTGTGGATTGCTACGAATTTTTGCTGGAACTTTTTTTTAAATTTTGTTTAAAATATCTTTTTATGTTTGCCAATTAATGAACCTTTGTAAGGGCTTATATCAGAGAGCTTCGTAGCCGCAAGGTTACAGAGTCCGCTTTGATAAGCGAGTGGCCGTGGGTTCGAATCTTAGTAGAATCAGGCCATTTGGTTGTCAAAGGACTTTAACATGGGTTCATTCTCAGGCTCTCTACTACATACCCTTCCTTCAAGCTGAATTCTATAGTACCCTTGCTGACTTTCATCCTAACAAAAAAGTCCCTCTTATAATAAAACTGTTCTGAGTAACGTATAATAGTTCTCTTCAGGGAATTGTAATTATGACGCGGTCTTGGCTGGAGGAACGAGGTTTCGATACGACTCCTTCCTCTTGACAAAAATATAAGTCCTACTTATAATAAACCTGACCAGAGGTGAAGCATTGAGTGCCTCTTCAGGGAATTGTGATTGTGACGCGGTGTTGGTAGGAGGAACGAGGTTCGATAAGACTCCTTCCTCTTGACGAAATAAGTCCTTCTTATAATAAAACTGATTCAGAAATATTTACCCTCTACAGGGAATTGTAATTGGCGATATTGGCACGAGGAACGAGGTTTCGATAAGACTCCTTCCTCTTGACATAATAAGTCCCTCTTAGAATAAAACTGGCCAGAGAGGAACGTTAGGTGTAGCCTCAGTTCAGGCAATTGTAATTTGGCGATATTGGTAGGATAGAAAAGAGGCTCGGTATAGTAGAGCAGTAAGCTTGAAATGTAAGGGTAAACTCTCACACACAAGCACGGATATAAATAAAAAAAAAAGCGTATCATTCACTTCAATAGTGATACTGCCAATAATATGAAGTGCGGAGTACAGAAAACACCTGGGCAATATCACAATAGATCAAAATGTCTCTGGTCGCAGTAATGAGTCCACACAGAGAAAAAAAAGGGCTTATATATTATTTTAAAAGAAAGATCCATATTATAGATTTGATTTAATATGAGTTAAATGAGACAAAACCATTCATTATGATAACGTAAGTTGGATTTGGTTTTTGAGGATATAGAGTTAATTCTGAATTTAACGCATTACGAGAAATTCTTGGTGCCTCTTCAACAAGCACGATGCCACGAACAAGCGCTTGTGCCTTGTCAAATACATGTTGTTTGCCCAAAAAAATACTACAGGCATAATAGCGTCAGATATAAACGATATTCTTTCGAGTGTTGTTGAATATATTTCAAAAATTGATTTCCAGGGGAGGCCTAAAATAAAAATACGTGAGTCGCTGCGAAAACACATTCATTCTGTCTGCAGACTCTGTATATTTTGTAACAAAAAATCCCTTAATTACAATGTTTAGTCCCACGTCACCATTTCATACAACCCTAAGGCTGTATACCTTGTAGTATTTAGTATAATTGTTAAATTCAAATCAAATATCAGAATCCACCGGGAATGGGTTAAAGTGTTCAGGATATAGTTTTACGGTTTGCATCAATTCTTCGTGGACTCTTTAGGATTTTCATAACAGACTCTATTTAGTATTTGGTAAGGCGTCGGACACAAATTACGTAACGCATGAAGGGGGGGGGGGTTGAGTCTGCGTTACTTATTGTTACGTAGAGAGAAGGGGGGGGGGGGTAGCAGAGACAGTTACGTAACTGTGATGTTTGCTCGAAATCGGAAATTTTGGAGGGGAGTCAGACTGATCAGCGTTACGTAATTTTAGGGGGGGAGTCATGTCGAACGTTACCTATCGTTACATAGGGGGGGGGGGGGAGGGGGACTGAAATCTAGATTTTTAGCGTAACGTAATTTGTGTACGACGCCTTAATGACGCACCGGTTCATGTTACAATCCGTTGAAATTCAATCGCTATATTGCAATTCGTATGATTCAAAAATGTTGGATTGAAATAAACTGTTCTCATAACAGATACAATAATATATAATAATAAATGTATTGACCGTCTTAGACTGCGTGGAGACTGATATGCTTTTATTTTTTCTATATGAAGAAAAAATAAAGGCAAATGAGTCCCAACATTCATTTCCAAGCCAGGAATTCATGCAACAGTTTTCAGAACTCATGGAAATTTAAATGTTCTACCTCATGAACATACAGTTGAATATAACATACTTTTAGTTATATCATGGTTATTTGACTTTAATTCATTATGGATTAGAACTCCATTTGAAATTTACTCAAGCTTGAGCATTCACATATGGAACTCT